>NC_051052.1:10735470-11007970 GCF_904848185.1 Acanthopagrus latus | reverse complement strand
AATTAAGAGTTTGAAGTTATTTTAGGTCTCATCTCCCTCAAGCCAGCCTCAAGCCAATCACAAAGCACTTGTGTAACTGGCTGGTGTGTGTGTGTGTGTGTGTGTGTGTGTGTGTGTGTGTGTGTGTGTGTGTGTGTGTGTGTGTGTGTGTGTGTGTGTGTGTGTGTGTGTGTGTGTTCGGGAAGGGGTTGTGTAGGTAGTTGTCTACTGAGTCTGTGTGTTTATGTGTGTCCCTAACTCTTGTGTAACATCCACGTGTTCCTGTCTGGGTACAGTATATTTCTTGTGTAGCTGTGTGTGCGTGTGTGCGCTTGCGTGTGTGTGTTCCGTCCGCATTGTGATCAGAGGAATGTTGAGTGTTTAGTGTTTCTGTTCCGTTTCCTGCCCATCAGACGTTTGTTGGGCAGAGTTTGGCAGGCAGGAGAGATTTAGCAGGTACAACACACACACACACTCCAACAGAGTTTGAAAACAGGAGGTGTAGCGCCAAATCGCTTGACCGAAGCCAGCACCCCCATAATTCCCATTTTCTGTTTGTTTATCCCGTAGACTATAAATTGCAGACAAAGCCGCTGTGATGTCACCCATTGGTGTCTGAAGAGCCATTGTTGATCTCAGTGTGGGTGGCTCTGGCCGTCGCCGTCTTGGCAGCGCTCAACTCTGCCTAACTTGCAGTTAATACATAAATGGGCTAACAGTTGGAGAGTGGTTGGAGCTGAATGAAGCCTGCTTACTGAAAAATGACCCTCTAGCTAAAAGCTACCAAGCTCGCTAAGGCTAACAAGCCAGCTGTGGTCACAAAGAAAGACAAGTGGATTGCTCTTGACGTTACTCCAGTAGTTCTGTTGCCCTCTTGAGTCTTTTCTTTTTCCCTCTCCTCTCTTTACATCAGTGCACCTTCCTCTTTACTGCTGTAGAGGTGACACTTCATATCAAACTTCCTAAAACAGGCATAACTACGCTACACTACCATTTACAACATTTTAAGCTCAGTAACAGCTCGGTGTAAATGTTCTGTAGCTAACTGAGTTTGCTTAGAAAATTCATGTCTGCTAGCTAATATTTGTCTTGTATAGAGAACCTGGTTGTGCTTGTCTAAACCTCTCCTCACCACTGATCTTTACACAATCCGTAATGATTCATTCAAGCACGCGGCAGCATCTCTCTGTATAACCTTGGCAGCAGGTTTGAAGCTGGACGGCATCCCTGAGGAAAAGCTGCGTTCTTTGGGTACTGTCAGTCACACCTGCAATCTTTGTTTGCTTAAGTGTTATTTATGACCATGGTGTTCATTTCACCGCGCTGAAAAATGAGGTTTCTCTGGAAGCCCTCATTAGCAGTCAGCTCCTCTACAATGGTTTGGAGTTTCAGTTGGCAAAATGGAAAGGAGCAGATGTTCACATGCTTCAGGGATAATTTTTATTCATGACAACATTCGCTACATGCCTAAAATGTAAACTCTATTGTGTGTGTGTGTGTGTGTGTGTGTGTGTGTGTGTGTGTGTGTGTGTGTCTGTGTAGCCTATGGAGCAGAGGATCTACCATATGTGGGACCATCCTGTCAGCTCAGCCTCAATCTCCAGAGATTATGTCAGGACTCTGCTGGAGAAACAGAACAAAAACAAGGTAATGCAGTGCAGTGTGACACACACACTGCAGTGTGACACACACACTGCACAGAGTACCTACCTCTCTCTCTCGTAGCACTGCAGCTAGCTAACATGCAGTGGAGAAATTCTCACAGATGTGAGTGAAAAATGAAACATTTACTGGTGAAATTATCAACTGAGTCCACTGCCATGCTAACAGGTTCGCCACAGCAGTGCTTTGAGTTAAATGCGGATGTCGGCATGCTGCTATGCTCACACTGACCATGTTTACATGATAATGTTCCATAGGTTTAATGTTTACCAGGCTTACTATCTTAGTTTTGTATGCTAGAATGCTAACATTCGGTAATGAGCAATTAGGTCAATAAAGAAAAAAACCCCAAAAACTGGGCCGTCATTTGGAAAAGACAAACTATTTTAAAACGTCTCTTTGGGTTTTAATGGATCCCACTGCCTATCTTGGAATACATGCCCCACTCTGCCTATTTGTTGCCCTTGTTGGTTGGGTTCTCTAGTGAACTGTAGTTTCAATAAACACATCAGCCTGTTTGAACTCACTTTTTTCTGGGGTACGAATCTTCCAAAGTATCCCGAGTGTCTCTGGGCTGGGCAAGGCGGACAGGCATAGAGTAAGCTTCCGCCGGTCTGCTCTGTGGAAACCCGTCCTGTCCGTTCTGCCGAGCCCAGAGAGACGTCGGTGTGTTTACCTGGGAAACAACAGCTTAGAATCTGCTGTGTCAGCTCCGCCCCTGGCCGCCCCTAGAAACCCAGAAAAACACTGATTTATTTTCTGAGTTTATTTGATGAGAAGAAGGCACCAGTCTTTTGAGTTTCTCTCCTTCTCTTATTGAAAAAGAGACACAACCCAATCAGTCACTGGGTGTCTCGCAAGAAAAGCATTATAGTACAGTATAATAATGCATCCCCTTCGGCTCTGTTAAATTAGCCAGATTAGATCAGCGTTATTGTGACTGTTACCACAGTTTTGATAAGCAATCTTTCCAGAAGCGTTAACTCCAGAGAAAGGTGCCTTTTTCTGCAGCGCTGCACTTACACAGTCCTCCTTGGCCTTCATTAAATATATTTAAACAATGACCCCAGCTATGCAGCTAACGCAGTATCTATCACTTCCCGATGCTATTGCCCATTTTTAGTCAGCTAATTGGCCAACACACGGGCATGGAGAGCCAGTGGCACTCCAGTGCAGTGACAGCTAAGAATGTATGGCTGCCCTTAAAAGTTAAACAGCAGCCAACTTTATCCATAAGAGGGAACGAGTGAGTCAAGGTGAGCAGTATCTCGAATTGCTGCAGATTTGTCTCGACTGTGCGCGCGCCGGGGAAAGAAAGCTGCAGAACCCACAGTTATGTTTTTGCTTTTCCTTCCTCCTCAGGGATTTGCATTCACCGGCAGAGACAAGCCAGGCTTCAGACCCGAGTTTCTGCCTCTTACCTACCTGGCAAAAATACTCTCTGATATAGAGGAACAAGGTAGTGTATGAACGTGTGTGTGTGTGTGTGTGTGTGTGTGTGTGTGTGTGTGTGTGTGTGTGTGTGTGTGTGTGTGTGTGTGTGTGTGTGTATCCTGCCTTTGGAGGATTAAGACAGAGCTTGTGTGCTTATGTGCGTGCTTGGTCAGAACTCAGCAGTCTCCGTCATGAAGGAGCAAGAAAAGGAAGTGTGTGGTGTTCTATAAGAAGCTGCAGCTCTCCCTAACTCCTCTTTCCTGTGCTGCAGCTCTGAACCCTTTCGAGGAGCAGGAGAACGTGGACGCCAGGTTCGTGGAGGAGACGGCTCTGAAACAGACACTAATACTGCTGGGCTTTGAGGAGAAATGAAGGATGGGGATGGGGGGAGGAAGGAGCTGGAGAGGGACAGGGGGACGGATGGATGGGGGGGTGAGATGAGGGGGAAAATGTGTTTGAGAGAAGAGCCATCATTGACTGGGCCTTGAGGACAAGTAACGGCTGGGTGGGTGATGGAGGGTGAGACGTGAAAGATGAATGAAGAGATTGAAAGGCAGAGCTCTCATAAACAACAATTTCATGACAAATTAGGGTGGGGACGGAGGGATAGATGGGTGGAGACGCCCAGGAAGGGAAAGATGAAGTAGGAGGCTGGCTGGATGGAAAAAGAGAGATGCGGTGCAAGAAAGAGAGAGAAAAATGTAATGTAGCACCGTTTTTTTTAACACAGTTCAGCGACGGACGAACAGAATAAAAAAATCAAACACAATATGGAACGCGGTTAGATTCTTTAATTCAATTTGGAGGAACATACTTTTCGGATTTTGAGTGAAAATCAATAACGGCGGGCAGCTATTTATACCAACTCGTATTTCTTTGACAATTCTCTCCACAACATCTCCACTTTCTCCCAAACAATTTATGAACGGCGATGTCAAATATGCCGAACGGTATTTATAAATCAAACGCGCTTGTTTATCCTCCTGTGCTTCCTGTAACGCCCACCGCACCCCATCAACGTGATTACATGCTGACAAAAAGCTCCGACGGACGGAGCCGCTCGGTGCTGCCGGTCAGCGGCTGCTCTGCATTAAATCTGATTTTAACAATGACTTATACGGAATCTATGCAGCTGGTTGGCTCAGCGAGACTGAGTGGCACTTACAAAGACCGGGTATTAAGACGCTGTAAACTGAATGGACAAATGATCTCTTACCTCTTCATAGGAAGTACACTAATTACATATTAAGTTCTCAAAGAAAAGAAGAGGGGCTAAGAGGATAATCGATTTGAGACAGCAGAGATGCGGATTCATTAGCCAGATTGTCTCCAACCTGATATCAGGTTTGTTGCTTGAACCTTGTTTTATTTTCAGAAAGGGCTGGCTTTCATTTCAGATGCTTTGACTCTAGCTCTTTTCAAATCAAGCCAACTTGAATAGTCTTTAACAAGCTAAATTTCGATTGAAGGCAACTTTTTCTTGATAAGAAACGAGGAACTCCCATTCTATAAAAGAAGACATTTCTTCTTACAGTATGATATCTTGTGTTTAGAAAAATAAATACACATTCCTGCAAATTTCACAGCTGAAGTTCTGAAATGATGAGCAGTTGTCTATAGATGAGCGATCATTCAAGAACTTTGGCTAACAAATACTCCAAAACTGGCTTAATTTTTGGGGGAGGGACTACTTAACTTTTAAAAAGAAGAAACATATTCGTTGGTCAGAGTGATACCATGTGTCCAACAAATGTACCTGCCAAGTCTTTAAATGATTGGATCCATTTAACCTTTGCCAAATAATATAGTCTGAAAGTAGCCAAATCTTGATTCAGAGTGAGTGAGTGAAACTTGAGATACTAAACTACTAACGGCTAATGTTAGCTACTGGTAGCAAACGTGTTACTGTCGTCTGTAAGAGCAGATAAAGTTACACTGTCTCACTCTAAACCAGAAAGATCAGAGAATCGGGGAACAGGAATATAAATTTGACAAGATATTGCTACATTTGGTTCTAAGAAAGTATTGATACCCGGCCTTACACATGAGGGAAGATGGTATTTACATGGCTATAAAATCCAATGAGACAGCAGAGAAGTAATGAGGACAACACTTAGATGTGACTCAGTCTTCCTACACACGGACACACACCTAGCATCTGGTTCGAATATATCCTCCTCGTGTGCCGTCAATCTTGAGCGAGCTCTTACTGTAAGCAGAGAAATTCTTTGGTAGCGGAGGTGTGTGGGAGTGTGGCATGTGTTCACCATCCAAGTGTATAAATGTTGGCGCCCTCTGAGACTTAATAGGGGAAATTATTTACATATCATGTCACGCCACAATTTGAGATATTACAAAACATTCCTCGGAACAAAAAGGGATTATTTAACCACTCATTACAAACGTTCTGTGTAATATATTGTGAATAAATCCTTCTTGACTGTATTCTTCTCCTTCACCGTCTCGTTTTTAAGAGCGTGGCGTACAGAGAAAGCTGTGTGGCAACCTGGCACACGCCGTTTCCGATGACTTTCCTTTGAACCCTGAACAATCGCGAGCCAGTTGCGCCGTGGATGCCCTCGGGGTAATTTGGGAAATGATCTCACTCGCAGTCCAATAGCAATAGAAAGGAAGCGGGCGCTCAGATTTTCTTGACAATGACTGAGTGTTTTGGACAGACTCAGTGAGGGTTCCACGGAAATAAACCCGGGGTCAGTCATCGTACTTCGCTGAGTCACGTTCACCAAGAACATCATGCTTTTTATGCGAGTTTGCCAAATTGCGCAATTTCCTTTTAACCATGTGCTGTAACACCTTGGTACGGCCGTCTTGATTTATTCCTCTTCTGGGTAAATGTCTCCATAAAAATGTAAATAAATGGCTCGCCCCCTCCACCTGATTGCCTCCTCCACACTCTGTTATGCAGTCAGTGTTATGTAGCCAGCTAATAAGCACAAACAGTCAGGGGCTAAGTTTATCTGACAGCTCTCACCATCAGTTTGCGGTGGATGATCACACACACGCATCACATCGCTGGCTGGACAGGGCTGCCTTAAAATCAGATAAACTCAAACCTGCCGCCGCCTTGAACCTTTTTTTTTTTTTTTCCCTTTTAAAAAAGAAGTCGTCTCTCACACTGTGCATTGCAAACTAAGCTTACACCAGTGGTGCTCCAAACTTTTTCATCAGATCAGTTCAAGATGAGTTCAAGTGCACCGTCATGTAACAGTTCATCTATTTCTTAAGAGGATTTTCCTAAGAAATAGAAAGATTTCAACCACAGCTGTTTCAACCTTTTACTACCACAATTTACTATTACTTACAGCAGTGTTTAAATTGTTTCAAAATTGTTTGTATACTTACTTATATTTAATCAGTTAATCCATTACTGTAAGCTAACTGTCCAGTTTTAACTAATTATTCTAGCTGTTTATATGCTACTTTTAACTATATGTCTGTTAGTCTTTGCTATTTCAATTGTCTATCCAGTTTTGGTTGATTAGCCCATCAAGTTGTTTAGGCTAATCTTTACATTTGGCAAACTGTTACAAATTGCTTAGGCTAAACCCCCTTACTTACTGAGCTTACTGTTTAAAATGTCTATCAAGTTTGAACTCATTGTTTTAACAGTTTAAGCCACTTTTAGCCAATTACTTAGAATGTTTATTCATTAATTTAAGTGTGCTGTTTCAATGTCATATCCATTTTGAGCTAGGCTAATTTTAGCTGATTATTTAATATGTCCGTTACTGTTAGCTAACCCTCTTAACTGTCAAGTTTTAATTAATAATTATTTAAACTGTTTATATGTTTCTTTTCGCTAATTAGTTAACATTTATCCCCTTTGCTACTTTAAGCTGTAACTGTTTAATCAATTTTATTGTTTAGGCCAATATTTACTTTCAGCGAGCAACTCATCCATTAACTTACTTTAAGCTTGTTATTTTCAACTTTTTATTCATTAACTTACTGTCAGCTAAATATTTTACGTGTTTTCTTTTGCAGTAATTATTTAAAAACTACTTTAGCTAAATTTAGCCCTTCACATATCCTATTTCACCCATTTCAACTGTTATCCACACCAATATGTAGGTCGATCTGCTGGATGTTTATTTTCCCTCTTAACACCAATATGTCTTTATACTTTTTGATCAAATTATGAATCATTCATCATCATATGAATCATGAATGAATCATGAATGATCATTATTAATTATGAATTATGTATCATTGTAGTGGATGCTATAAATTTTGGTTTAGTACATGCTTCAAGACACGCTCGCTAAACAACAGATATGATGACTTATGGTAACTTTTTAGAAGCTTCAAGAGCGAGCAACTCTGTTTTGTCGCTCAGAGAACCACCTCTGAACTTCCCACCTCAGTTAAAGCTCCACTTTTATCCATTTCTTTTCCCTCTAACTCTCCTCTGCCGCCTTTTCTGGCTCCTCATCATTTATATTCTCCTCTCTCGTCATTTCCTATGCTCTTTCATTGCCTGGTCTTTCCTCTTTGTATTTACATTTATCATCTCAGGCATTAAGCGGGCGCTCTTAGCCCAGCTTAGAGCCTAAAACCCATTGCAATTCATTCATCAGCTGCGAGATTACAAGCGTGGCAGACGAGCCCGAGGAATATGCCGAAATATTCCAGCTTCCCTGAGCGTGAGTTAATTCATCTCCTTTAAGAGAAAAGTAGTGAAGACGATAAAGATGCTCTGCTAGGAAAGAAAACACAAAGCTTTTTATTGGTGGACATGATGTAACAATACACAAACACATTTTTATCTCTCCCCCGTGTCCTCTGTCCTCCCTTCCACTCTTCTACAGTATTTTGTGTTACTGCAAGCAAGAAGTGCACACAAGGTCTTTCCAGTAAATATAAATATATAAAAAAAGGAAACACGATTACAACCAGATGTAGTCCACAAGACACACACACGACCAAAACAGCAGTGGTATGCTGGACCGGACACAAGAGGCAGAGAGGAGGAGGAGGGAGCAGCACTGAGGAAGGTCAATAAACCTGATAAATATGAAGAAAACATCTTCTGAAAAAAAAAATAATAATAATAAAAATGCGCATTCGCTTTTAAAAAATTTTTTGATTGAAGTTGAGATGACGTGTCTGGAGAACGTGTTGTTTTTCTACATCTCTAAGGGTTTGAGCGTTGGTTTGCGGATGTGTCTCATGTTGGCCCCTGGCTGGGAGGGTTTGAAGGGGGCCTGGGCTCCGTAGGGTTTGGGCAGAGGCAGAGCGCCGTCGCTCTGCGGGATGTACGCGTTGGGACGGGGTTCGGCCGTGGTGTACACTCCGTTAGGCAACTGGATCCACTCCGCTTCTTCAGCCCGCTGCACACACACACACACACACACACACACACAGTTTTAATATTTGATGTAAGACTTCCTGACCTTGGACTAAATGGTTTGAATTAGATTTTCTTGAATTTTAATCATGAAATGGAATCATTAATATTGTTTTTTCTCTTTTCTTTTTTTAATTCCTTAAGACAAATGCAAGGGCACCCGTGTACAGTTAAGTGCAAGAGCTCCAAAATCACAAGGCTGATTAAAGTTTCATTACGTTTTCATTCGTATTAACTTTAATTGAGAACATTAGAGAAATTAGTGATGTGAGAGATGCTCCAGGTTTGTTATACGGGATGCTATTGGAATAAAAATAATACCAAGATGCAACAGGCCGAGCTTCTCAGATAAAAGCTAGTTTTCTTCATGTACAGAAACATTTCTTACATATTGCATCATCATAAGCACATTATATATGTGACACTTTTAAGACTATTGGTAATAAAGGTAGACATTACATGTATTTATCATAAAATTATCATTTCACTAAGGCTGTAATTGGTCTAAATTAAACAAGAGGACCTGTAGCCTCTTCGCTCTAATTATATGACAACACATAAACACATCAAACAGGATTATAGAAACTTTCTTTCCCCGTCTAATCAAACTCAAATATGGCCTGTAGAATTCTGACAGTAGCTGACAAAATTGATTTGAACCCAATATGGTTGATGTATCAATCTGTAACCATGGCGGACTCCTGCTGAGGGGGGTGGGGTGGAGGGGGGTATAGAAAAAAAAAAATCCCTCAGTGTTGCACACGTCCTCATGACGCCACAGTCCTCCCTTTGACTTTCACCCCACAACAGCATGCAAATGAACTGTGCCGAAATCTCAGAGAGACTTCAAAGAGACGGCGATTTTCTCATGCATATGAACAGTTTATCCGCTGGCATGTGATCTAAGGAGCGCACACCCAAAAAAAGGGGGGGGGGGGGAATAATGGCTTGGAATGCATTTAAAAAAAAAAAAAAAATTGCAGGAACAGCCGATACATAAACAGGGAAAAACATATTTGTCTTATCGGGTTCGCGAAACACATTTACATTTAAGAAGAAGCTTGAAAGGGGCCGGAAAAGTAGGAGCAAACCTTTAAACTCCTCATACACGTGACAAATATTTCAGTTTCTGCAGGTTTTTTGTGGGTATTGTGGGTTTTTGGGCCAGCGGTTATAAGCAGGGTGAGAATATAGAGATGAGGATAAGACGCGGCGTGCTGCAGAGAGCTGGACCGGTTTCAGACACAGCTGATCCCTGTATGTGCAGACGGCCTCGGCTTCTGTTTGTCGGCCGCTCTGCCCTTTTTGTCCCTCGCATGTGGTGAAAACTATTCCAGCTCCCACAGAGTTCTCGACTCACTTCCCCGTCTCGCCGTGTGCGTGTTCGGGTGCACACGGCGGACCCCTTTTGTCCCTCAGAATCTTAATCGATTTCTTGCCCCCGCGTCGACTCCTTCTTTCTTTGTCACTCTTTCTTGTCTTTCTCCTCACTGCTTTTAATCAATTCCCGACCAGTGATCTTTGGTGTGTATGTGCCTGTGTGTTTTCTTTACCCTCTCTCTCTCCTCTTTGTCCCTCTGTCTCCTCTTCTTGTCCCGGAGCATCCTCCTCCACTCCTCCTCCATCTCGGGGCACGGTGGCAGGCCCTGCTCCAGCTGCTGTTGGCACCTGTCCATCTGGAAAGACAGGGGCAGCGCGGGGGGAAAACATTCACTTTGTATTCCTATCACCCGGTCCACTCTGCACCCTCTTGGCTCCGTTCAATTCTCGCCGCGTCCCCACAACAGATGGTCGCATTAGTGTCAGAATTCGGGCAAACTTATGCCTCCGCGTTTCCCTTCTTGTAGCTGCGTCTGCGGCGCTGCAGGCGTACATCAGCTGCGGGGGCTCTTCAGGTTATTAACACTCTTCTTGTGAAACATTTACAAAGCATGTGGGAAATCCTCTCATGTTCAGCAGATTAAGTTTTTAGCGAGACAGAAAGCAGTGAGACTTTCTGCTCATATCGTAGTCACTATCTGAAATAGTTAAATGATGACTCAGCTGATGGCTAGTTGCCTTCTTTTGAATGTCCAGTCTGTTTTAGGTGGCAACAGAACATAACATTCATTTCATTGTAGTGTAATCACCTTAATCTTAATTAAGACTCTGTTTTCGTTACCTTAGGACGACCTTTATATCTACGGAGGGAGCTGGTTCTCTTACACCTGGTCCCCCATGTTGTGCTGCCATGTTTCTAAAGTAGCCTTGGGGAGACAAACCAAACGCTGCTTCTGCAGACGGCCTTTTCACATCTTTAGCGGCCACAGTGTGGAGGGGCCGGAAGCAGCAGATTGATTTAGCTTGTGGATAAACACACAACATACTTCAGCTCTAAACAGTATAAAAAGAGGATTAAATTTGTGACCTACATTTAATATTGTCATTTATTTGCATTTCTTTCAAGCGTTCAGAAAAAAAAAAACATCTATCCCTGTCGGAAACTTGATGAGCGCTGGATGTGATCGAAAGCTTCAGAGCATAAAGAAAGATCAACAAAAACATAAAAGAACTACACGAGACAAAACATGGCTACAAGGACATGCACAACAACTACAGTGCTAATAAAATGACTTCACGATAATGCAAATCAATAAAAGGCAATAAATAACTACAAAGACATAAAATTGCTGCAACATGATGCAAAAAACAACAGTGAGACAAAACGACTACAAAGAGGGACAAGAAGACTACAAAGAGCTTCTGCCGGCGCGACTCTTTTCAGCCAGCTGCTCGCTGTGGGACCAGAGGTGACTGAACGCTCTGCACCATTCACTGCTAAATATGAATCCTGATTCCTTCACGTCCCGTGTTAGCGAGAACTCATTTGCTTTTCACGCATCGTTTCTTTTCCCTCATCGACATTGTTCTACTTTTCTGAACCCCGCTGAGTTTTTTTCTCCCTCGTTTGAGTATTGAACATTATTTTGCCTCCCTGCCTATGACCCCCCTGATTTGTTTTACTCTGCAAAACAAGCAAAAAAATAAATAAATGGGTTTGAGGTGAAAGAAGGGACACAGTGAGAAAATTATCATCGAGATGCTTTTTGCTCTCTTCGATCGCGGTCAGTGGAGAGTGACAGGCGTAATGGGAACTGCGGTGGGAGTTTCGAGGGGAGAATGTGTGGCCGAGATCTGACCTGGTGCTCCTTCTCTCTGATCTCCTGCTGGAGAGACAAAGCGGCCGCTTGCTTCATGGAAAGTTCCGCGGAGACGGCCATCAGGCGCTGGTTGGTGTCCATTATGTGAGCTCGAAACTCGTTGAGCTGCGGAAACAGACGGATTTCAAGAACTTCACACCGATAGTCCTTCAATATTAACCATCAAGTTCCACTCTAATCTTACTGCACCTCTGGGTGCATAAAACAGGAAATGCATGCGTCTGATTCTGTAAGTTTGAGCTTCATTTTTTATTCATATTCACATTATTACTACTACATGAACTGAACCCTGATCTTGAGGCTGTTTATAGTTGGTGTGTGAGGGAGAGAGAAATACAGACAGTCAAGGAGAGAGGAAGAGGGAGACGGAGACAGGGCGCTGAGGAGGAAACTGTAATGCTCGGTGAACTCCTTGATGCCCACCCTGCGTGCTCCTCACATGGACCGCACATGCTCCTCCAGCAAACGTGTTTGGGAGAGACTCAACTGTGAGCTCTCCGGCGGGGGAAACCTTCACATGTTAATCTGAGTGCGTGTTCCTTTTCATACGTGAGCTGAGCTCCATCTCCGTCCCCGTGCGAGGGCATCTCTACCTTCTTTGCCAGCGTGAGTCTGTCCTGTCGGCAGTTCTCCGCCTGCTCGCTGAGTGGCTTCGAGAGCCGGGTCACCTGGTCCACGAGGAGTTCTCTCTCCAGCACCTGCCGCTCTCTCTCGGCCAGTTTCACCTCGAGCTGCGTGCAGTGAAACACAAATGGTAACGGCCTTTTTTTCGATGTATTTCCAGCACTCATGAGGGAAATTTGACCTAAATTTATTACACAGAAAACTCGTCGGGGCTGGATGACGAATGCACAAACCCGTAATGTTTTACCTGCTCAATCTTCTTGACCAGTTCGACAGTTGAGGGGTCTTTGCCTTTTAGCTCCTTGTAATCGACTGTTCGATTGAGACCTTCAAGAGTCTTGTCCCTGGCTTCTGACAACTGACAAACAGAGAGACAAAAACCAGACTGTAAATACAAATATACTGTACAGCACAATATAAACTGTACATACAGGCCAAACTCATAGAGCCACTGTAATGGAAATACAGTTATTTCCCACAGGACAGCCTGCCATAAGTGAATAAGTAAACAAGATAAAAGTAAGACATCTAAAATTAGTCTCTATTTGAGGACCTTGTCCTTCAGGCACTTAGGATGCTTATTGCACAGGGGATTTTAAACAATGACGTTCCTCAGCTGACTGTGATGCCTGTATGGGAGCCACGTCCCCACGAGGTGACAAGTCAGCTGCAAAATGTGATGAAAGAAACCAACATTTAAAAACACCACAGGGACTGGACTTTTTCTTTTTTCTTTTTAATATTCTGACATCCCTTAAGACAACAGAAATAGAAGTGGAGGTGAGGAGGAAACACAATGAAAGCATGAAGAAAATGAGTTAAAAAAGAGCGGAAAGAGACAAAAGACTTAAAAATGAAGGACAGCGCTGGCTTTTTAGATCGAGGCCCTTCAGCTGACACGAGCTGGCGAATAAGGAGTTTAAAAGTGTTGCACAAGTTAAAAATGTAGCGCTTGTATGATTTATTGATTAGCTGTTTAGAACATTAACATCTAAATGTTTAATTAAAAGACGCCCTGCGGTGCACTTCTTGTAGCACTGTGGACCAGTCTATTAATTAGCGCATCCCTCATTTTGTTTGTCTGGTCCGGCAAACAAGGATACGTGTACAAACACAATAGACAATACTGGCCAGTGGCTCCACACTGTTCCACTAATCACTAATTCACAGGTGGTGGGAATGCATTCAGTGCAGCAGTGTGCCATTAAAAAGGCAGAGAAGAAGAAGACTAGAAGTTAGTAACCAATGGACTTAGCTTTACACGTGTTTCCAACATGATGTCCAAATTCTGACCTAGCGTTTCAGGTGCACGACCCCAACTGTGCCCGCACTTTTATTTTCTAGTGATCAAGTCGGATTTTCTGAGTACAGACATCACCAACATAATAAATGGGTTGCTGTGGTAACAATGCAGAAGTAACTGCGGAAGGTCACGCGTCTTCCGCCAAGGAAGAATGAGAGATGGAGCACATCATTTCCCCCGTCCAAGTAAGTTGCAGAGCAGAACATTTATTTCAGCAAGATTCTCTCTTCAGTCACTCTGGACTTGACATTATGAGTGTGTCTCATGTTGTGAGAGTGACAGTAAAGACAGTAAGACACTGTGAGATCTGATGAGTGTGACTAAGACACATGTGATCTGAACTGTAGTTCATACATACATACCACCTCCAATACGGTTTTGATCTGATCTGCGCTATTTGCTGTCAAGGCTTTCTAAAATATGTGCATGCCAAGAGCCACTTATACTTGGAAATCTATCTGGATATTGCATTTAGTAGCTGCCATTGTTGTGTAGATCCGATTGATTTTGCACCAAATTAACAAGCAGTAACTACGACTTTGCGTGGCTATGTATTGTTCTTGTTTTTACTAGCAGGGTTGACATTTTTTTGAGCGCCGAGCATTGGACCTCAAGGACACATGAAATGCCTTTCATTTAACAAGAAAACTTTACTGGACAACTCGAATCTATCAAGAAAACTGCAGGACAAAACAACTCGAGCTCCTACAATGTAAGGATTATCTGCTTTTCTCAGTTTGTATCAGTGGTAACCTTGAAAAACAGCTCGGACAAGCTTGTGCCGTTTGTCCCGGCTTTGTTCAAGCAAATATATCTTCAGATTCCTGAAGTTTGAAAAGACGAGAGAGTTGAATGCCTATGTCACATGTGGATTGGTATTTTTCTCATCCTTATAAGGTACGTAGAGGAAGATGAGTTGCTTGTTGGTCTAATGACTATTCAACAAAATTCATTAATGTGTTATTGCCTAATTGGTCAAAAAAAATGATACACAGTTTTTTTCCCAATTCACTTTGATACTCACTCTTTCATGTAGATTAAAAAAGACAAGTAAGAAGACTCAACCTGTGCAGACAGAAATGGGCAATTAAAGTAACTACATCTCAGCAAGGAAGTTAATGCAAATACCCATGGCCCCATTATATCAAAATAAAGGCAGTCTTTATGTATGAAAATATACGAGCTGGGATGATCAAGGAAGCCAAGACAGGCGTCATGAAAAAGGACGGAGGAGAAAATAGAAAGGAGGAGAAAAAAAAAACAGATCAGATGACAGAAGAGAGAAACAACCAAGAAGGAAAAAAAAAAAAAAAATGAATCGACGTCTGGGGAGACTGGAGAATATAAGTGAAGACGCAGTGATTAGATCGACAGCAGAGAGTAAAAGAGAGGAGCGGGGAGGAGTTGAGGAGGAAGAACGGGGTGTGGAAAAATGTTGTACACAGGCGGTCTGACCTGGCGCGACCTGGCTTATGAAACAACCGCTCCTCTCCACTCAGCCATGTGGTGTGTGTACGTCCGCCCAGTCCGCATACGTTTACATGCCTGGATCTAATGTGAGGGTTTACGTGTCGGCCTTGAAAGATGGCGTGGAACAAAGTGATGATTCCCAGCTTCCCCTCCTTCTGGCGGAAGAGATTAATGCAGCCGCTCTCATGCAGACAGACGGTGAGGCTGATTAAAACCGACTGCGGTGCTCAGCCCCTTTTTAGAAGACGCTTCTCCCTGAACGTCATATGACTCGAGCTTCGACTTAATAGAATGACTGCCATGTGATTAAATGGGGTGTTTGTAAGGCTAAAGTTTGAAGATGCGCAGATGGAAGGGCAGAAAAAAAGTTAACAGGCTGACAAAGCTGACAGTAAGCAGTTGATAAGCTGAACGGCAGAGACATAGATGAGAGTGGAGCAGATGTACAAGGAGACTGATAAAAGGCTGACAGATAGAAGATAAAGTGAAGAAGAGCAAAGGAGAGACAGCATGAAGGCCACAGTGAGAGAAGGAGGGAGAGATGGGATGTGAAAGCAGACAAGAAAGACGGAATTAGAGAGAGACGGGAGATGTGGAGGAACAGGAATTGGGGCTGACCAACAGGGACCAGGGTTATCTGCAGTTTTCACAGAGAATATGACTTTGACAAACAAGACTGCGTTCACCATGAAAGGCACCGAATGCATGTTAAGCGTACTGACAAACGGAAAATTGTGAAATGGCTCCATTTCCCTTCTGAACATGCAAATGGATGGCACCAAACTGTGAATGATCACAGCGACACAATTTTCAATTCTTGGCAATTGTGTGTCAGGAAACATACGGTGCAATTCTGCGGCTACAGTATTTTGCATGTTTCTCCATTTAGCAGAAGTGCAAACTTCAAGCTCTGCGCGAGCATTTCCCCTGACAGTGATTGACTGACATCTTAGGACCAGCTAACTAGGAGATGCACCGGTGTGCTGCTGACTGAAGCAAATCACAGCTCTCTGCTCCAGCTTACAACTAGAAGTCCTCTTGCGATGGGATCACATCAGTCATCCGACTCATTAGTAGTCATTACTACAAAGTAAGTAAAGTTACGTAACTGCATCTTACATGGTTTTGATGGTAATGTGTAGACAAAATCAGCCCACAGACAAATACGGACAGAGAGAGATATGAAACACACAGCAAAGTTCTTAAAACTGCTTCTGTGGTGTCTCAAGGACCATGAATGTCAGCCAGGGCAGTAAAGAAGGGGGTGCCACTCTTCTGTTTCCAGCCCCCTCGCTCGAAACCACGCCCATCTTTGAACTTGACTGTCAAGTTTCATGACTGCGTCTTGCACGGTTGCGGCGCCAGCAAAACATGTCCGCAGACAAATACTAGAAACACACTTAGTAGATGACAAAGTCTTTGGTGATTGGAGACCAATGTATGCAGTGCCATCACAGCAAAAACATAAAATTGGAATTATTTGGCAATTACATCTTTAGTATAATCACAATCTATATCCTTGGTGTTTGGTTTGATTTGTGTACTGATTTCACCAGCTGGTTGACTGCCATTTAATAATTGAATAAAGAACATTGAGTGTGAAGAAACCTGTTTCTCATTTCTCTCAAAGTGTTGAATAAATATGAACTTTTCAGACGACGCCAGGATCTGCAAATAACCAACGGAGACAAGCGTGTGCCCACTCCTCACTTCTGAATCTGATTGATCTGCGTTCCACCCTCACATGAAACCTCCCCGAGCCATTTAAACACTACATGATGGATGGGATACAGCGCGTCTCTGTCACTCTCTTTCTCCTCTCTCCGCTCCTCAATCAATCTTTTCTCTCCTCTGTTGTGGCCTCGGTCTTAACATTTTTATAGCCGTCCTTCTCCCCTCTGTTGCTATGCGCTCGTGTTTGTCTTTCTCTTTGTGTTCATCTGTCTCGGTGTCAGTGTCTCTGTTCTGCCTGCCTGCCTCTCTGTTTTCTTCATCTGACAGTCACGAAGAATTGCTGTTTTCTTGGCTCATGAACGGCTGTAAAGCATTGTGTGTGTGACAACATCCACGCGGAATAAGATTTGCATGTCATCTGCATAAATTTCCGCTCGGTTAATAGTTAGCATGATGGCTTGCAAAAAAGCACATAATAGACGGCCGGGATGCTTAACAGTATAATAAAGATAAATAATGACCTTATTTATATACCACTGCTGAAAATTAGGTTACAAAGTGCCTCACAATTAAAAGGGATAAAAGACAAAAAAGGGACAGCTCAGTAAAGCAGAAAGGTCAGTAAAGTGAAACAGCAGTAAAGTCATAATCACATTAAGGTTATGTAAGGTTAATTAGCAGAACATGTGAGCAGAGGAGCTGAACTGCACCTTTCATAAACCTTAAATGAGGAATAAATTATAACTGAACATAAAATATGCACTTAAAAATTGACTCCCGCGTAAATGTTTGACAGCAGTTCACGTGATATCAGTTAACTGATTTACACATGTAACGTAACACGAGTACGACCTGCAGCAGGCCAATTCGGGGGGGGGGGTGTTAGTGAAAAACGTAAAACAAACGGGAAGCAATATGAAAAAATATTAAAAGTTAAAGGGTGTAATATCTTGTGGTAGGAAGAGATTTGAGGGCATCAAACTCCGTCAGCCTGAATTCTTCTGGCATATCGCTCCGCAGCCTTGAAGCCCCCTGACAACAAAAGCCCTCTCCTTCAGTCTCTGGGATACAGGTCCAGAAATACTTATGAGGCGAGAAAGAACCTCAGGCTACATCTCACAAGATATTAAAATAAAAAAGGTAACCTCGGGGCAGACCACGCATGACCTTAAAAATAATCAGTGCTTGCATACGAGATGGAGATATCACAACAGTGAATATAAGCAGCAAAGAAGATTTTCTCTGTCATGATGTGCTACACTGATTCCAAAAAAGTTGGGACGCTGTGCAAAGAAGGAAGGGTTAACTGACTATGGTTTTATGAAGTGAGCCCATGAGGTAACTGCATGTCTACAATCACTTGTTTCCAGTTGCAAATGATGAACACTGCCCCATCCTTGGTCGTGAACCACTGAGCCTTTTGAGGATTTTATACTCAACCGTGATGATATAACCTGTTACCAATTCTGTTTACCTGTTCCAAACAGGTGCTTTTAAGCATAACACAACTTCCAGAGTCTCTTGTTGCCCCAGTTCCAACTTGTTTGAAATGTGTTCCAAACACCAAATTCAGGACATGATTACAAAAATGTCTTCGATTGATTAGGTAAACAATCCACAGTGTATGGTCTAAAGCCCATGGTATAAATGCGTTTAAAGTGTGTCCAACTCCCTGTTGCTGTTTAAACAACAGATAATCTGGAAAATAAGTAAGGTGCAAGGTGAAAAGGGGTTGCGTTTAACTCCTAATTTCAAATGACCATAATAGTCATGGGTGTGTTTTAGATGTAACATAAATTAAACCAGTCTGAGTTTCATCGAGTCCTGTCGAGTTGAAGGACAGGGGGTTGCAGGTTGGGAAACTAACAAAGCACTGCACAAATCACAAAAGGGTCAAAGCAAACTGGTCCCTGGGTGTCTTAAAGGTGGCGGTGGGAATAAAACCCACAGCCACCCACTGATTCTATCAAAATGATAGATGAACAAGAAAAACATTTGACCCATAAAAGGTGAAGCAAAAGTCACCGATCAGGGAGGGAAAAAATGAATAGAAAGAAATCTCAAACACTCAAGAGTTTCACCCCAAACAGAAAACACAGAGCCATCTGATGGTGTTGACTCCCTGAAAACACACAACCATCTGAAGAGGAGAACTGCAGCACTCTTATATAGACTCCCAGATGACTGATCGCAGCCAGCTGAGGGAGAACATTACAGGTGCGCCCAGTAGCTTCTGATTACCTGTGAACTAGCTCTTGAGAAATCCCTGTTCACATCAGAACCTCAGGGGAATCTCTGCTCTGTCCATAACAATATGTCAGACCAGTGGAGCAGATTATCACATTCTGTGATCTCTGATCATTCTGGAATCTTCTGTTGAAATCTTGAGAGGTGGACATTTTGGTGGTCCAACAAAAAGATCATCTCTGGACCTGCGTAACACTGTGGTGACTACGTCTGGGACACGTCCATACTTTGATTTTGTTTGATTCATCTGATTTGAGCTGGAAAATTATTGTGTTTTTAGGCAGCAGTGTGAGGGGAAGTCAGATTTCAGAGGTGAATTACATAATGACTTTTAAGGTCGCACACCCCGCCGTGTTGTCACAGTATCAGCCTTTTAATTTCTCTGTGTTTGCTTTTCTCGCTGTCTCTCTACCTGGCTCACACAGACAATAACACATTCACTTTCACCCCGGTCGCAGTGGGTTTCCACCGCGGTAATAAGTTCCAGACAATTTGGACGAAGATTTAAGAGGCGGACAGACAAACAACATGACTCACCTCCATAGGGACAGTTGCGGTAAGTCGGCCCCACCCTGTTATAAATCCATTACTGACTGTGTGTGGCCTCTATAAATATATATCCCTCTGTAAGTTTGTGATCTTCTGAGTGCATGTGACTTTACGTAAGTAGTTAAGCGAGTCGTTACAGGGCTGCTGGACAATATTTAGATGCTGCTGCAATGGTATCATCGCAACTTCACTAACGCCGCACTGATCTGAGTGTGTGCGCGCTGATGCATGTGCAACCTGTACGTGCGTTTTGAGGTGGCGACGTGGCAGCGACTCATAAACAGGTTGTAAATTCAGAATCCGACACCAACCTCTGTTTATTTTGCGGCAATTAAAATTCCTCAGAGCAAATGAAAGCCTCAGAGTATATTGAACTTCAATAGTCTCACAGATGGCCCGATCTATCTTTGTCAAAATTTCCCATCAAAGGGAGGGGGGGGGGGACTCGTCTGCAACGAACAGATAAACTGGTCACAGATGAATACAAATACACAATATGTATAATAAATCGACAGCAAGGCAGCTGCATGGAAATTGAACCCGCATAGAAAATGAATTCTCGGGGAGAATGAATCGAGCTGGCGAGCCTCCTGCAATAGGAGAGACCCCCGTGATTCACTTTCCGTACCCAGGGGAGCTGGATGGCTCTGCGAGGGAAAACAGCGATTTAGAAAATGATTTGCTGTTTACACACAGAGGAGAGGGAAGAGATGTAGAACGAGTGAATGGCTGGATGACTGCATGGATGGATGAACAGAAGCGGTTCACTAAATAAGGTGTGCAACTGTTGGTTGTAGAAAGTTCCAGGAGTCGTATGTGCCAAGAGTGATGACTATAACGATAACTACATATGGATTGCTTTAAAAGTGCTCTTGCTGGAGTGTACGGTGGAATCCATACCGCAACTATAACGAGGAGGACAGTCGGGAACTGTATTGTTGGGGTCACTTTCAGAGCAATTTGATGAACGATGGAGAAGTATTAAATGTCTCTATAACTTAATATACGGCTGCAAATTACACAGAAAAAACAAAACAAAACATATTTTACCTGAGACTAGGGTTGGGCCCATATTTTATTAGCAATAAGTTGACTGTGGTGAATTTTCATTATCAGGATAATCAGAGTATAAGTAATTGTAACTATCCCCACATGAATGACTTGAAAAGCTGTCTAACTTGCTAATATTTATTGGCTTCCTGATTCATCTTGAATGGCTGAAGGCATTGGTTGCACATTGTCTCCCCAACAAAAACAAGTTCAATCAGATGTATAGATTTGTTCATCCTCTATTTATGTAGGAGTACTTCATGATTTATAATTACTCATTAAGATTCCTTTGACTGTTCTTCAATAACATATATGTCTTAGCTGTGAAGCATTACCTTTGCTGTCAAAATGTAACGTTAAAGTTATTCCTGGATGTTTTAGTGCTTTTTTAAATTGGTTTTTAAAGCTTAAAGAATACATAAGAATTTGATGATTATTAGGATAATATAGTGAATTGCACCCATATTGGGCAGGAATACTGTGATATGAAAAAGGTCTTTAGCGCTGGTGGAAGTTTGTTTTGTCTTTGCCAATGTTTTGTTTTGTCTTTGCCAATGTTCTCTGTGACAATCACCAAGACAATTGACACTGACTCATAAAAATATGAATACAATTTGTCTTCAAAAGATGCCAACTCTTGTATAAGTGTTGGAATCTCCATTGTTCTCTGATCATTTGTGAACCTATATCTCAGTGGTTTCATATTTCTTTCCCTGCAAAATGTGCAGCAGAAACAGGTCATCAATATCCTTTTTGGCAAGTCGTTTACAGAGTGTTATCACTCACAGTAGTCCTCGTTTTTTGTCTGAATGTGCGTTAAGAGTCTACAGCCATGCTACCAACTCTGTGAGGCTACACTCAACAGTAACTCAAAGGGCTGCTGTGCTTATGGTCAACATGCTAACATGCCCAAAATGACAATGTTAACATGCTGACGTTTAGCAGATACAATGTTCACCATATTTTACTAAATAAAATCTGATAATTTAACAAAAATCCAACATCCAACTCAGATTATGAGAATGTTATTTAGTCTCCGGGTTCAAAATTATGAACCAAGGTATTAGGAAGATTGACCTGATCGTGGTGTTTAATAAAAATGCTTGAATGACGCGAATAATGAGCAAAGTTATAGCAAGGTCATGGCTATTACTAGGGATTAATTTCCCCTGCATTGATTTAGCGTGGCTAAACAGCCCTGTATGTGGTATTGGCATCTTTTTTGTCTTTGTTTATGTAAACTACATTGTAACTGTAACAGAGGGATGGTTTTTCATCCTAATATAATGTTTGATCTCCTTACGTGCTTGTCATTTGCGCTCTCTCTCTTCCTGCCTCCTTGGTCTGCGGGTGAGCCGTGGGTCATGAACGCCACAGCTGTAGCGAATTAGGACAATTAGGGGACCGGTCTGTGTTTCCAATTGGGAGTTCTACAGTGTGCGGGGCCGAGGCTACGTGGCTTTCTCCTGTGTGGTATTATAATCCTGAGAAAATGTTGATCCCGTTCGAGACGCTATTGTACTTGTAATTCTGCGAACTGGGGGATATTGACTGATAGAGAGAGTATCCCGCCGCTACTACCGTGTTGAGTCTCTGGGACATTTTTCCTTCTATTTCCTGTGCAAGAATGCTAATGCAAGCTAGCTTTCGCCGATTTTACAGTTGTGGTTTTGTACAAGATGTAATCTCATGCAGTTTTGTCTGTTGCTTGCCCTCCCTTGTGGTTGACTTGAAGCATTTTAAATTTTTTTTACTGTTATCAAATGTGCCTTACTGAAAAATCAGAAAAGTCAATCTCATGGTGGTGCTAAAGGGTAAGTCGGGGGATCATCAAAATCATTAGGATTCATCCCCTGTGGATCATGCTGTCAATCGCTGTCAGGATATTTCAGTCTGGACCAAAGCAGTGGACTGACCAACTGGCAGTCATTTGCAGCTATGGAGTGCAAAAAGGACAGAAGGTAGGAATGTACCGTATCTTCAGCCAAACACAAGGTCAGCCAGAAAAGAAAGGCGAGAAGAGAAAAATGGGAGCATGGACAGGAGAGTGGAAGGGACTTTCTAGTAAAATAAGATACTCCCAATGAAACAAAACGCCTAAGAATGTCTCAGAGGAACAATAAAAGGAAGGATGGGTGAAGAGGAAACAAGTAAAGAAACTAATGATGACAGAAACAACAGGAAAAAAGGGCGAAAGACAAAAGATGGCACCAGCAAGGCTTCTTGTAGCAAATGATAAACAGCAGAAGGAGTCAACAGATGGAGAAAATGGAAAGGGGCGTTTTTCAAAAAAAAAAAAAAAAAAAGGCAGCACATGGTGGAGTCGGTTCCAACGCTGTGTTCATCCAAAAGAGCACAAGACTCAGATGAGAAAAGTCTGGTCCAACAGCAAGTCAAAACCAGTCACTCTGATCCCGAGCAGCAACACACCCAATCCCACGACGCAGACACTGGCAGGGAAACTCAGAAACTTGTGTGTGTGTGTGTGCGTGTGTGTGTGTGTGTGTGTGTGTTTGTGTTGCCTCTCTCGAATCTCTATCCTTCTATGCGCCTGTCACTTGATGTATTGAAAAAAGTTGCTTGTGTGTGTTTGCATGTTATTTATTCATGTGCGTTTCTGTGAAACTTGTGCACTGTGAGGTTGTTTGGGTCTGTCCCCCTCGGTTTGGATCTTCGTCTCCATTCTGCATGTTTGTCTGTTGAGTTTAGCACTCGAAAAGTCGTGATTCTGTGTCTGTTCAAACCAATGAAGATGTTAACCACCTCAAGAAAACAACACCTCTGAAAATAAGGCTGAAACTGACCACTTTTGATGGGTGAAAACACAATACTTTCTAACAAAAATGCTGTATTTTCAAAGGCCTCGCAGAACATCTGGAGTCTGGTCAAAATACATATTTTTCTGATAGTAACTGTGAGCAAAGTAGAAAATGATCGCTTAGTTTGTTCATCAGATTAAAAAGAAAGCCTGGAATATTATAATAGAGCTGCTCAAAAGTCTCATTA
The DNA here is from genome assembly GCF_904848185.1 of Acanthopagrus latus. Taxonomy (NCBI): domain Eukaryota; kingdom Metazoa; phylum Chordata; class Actinopteri; order Spariformes; family Sparidae; genus Acanthopagrus; species Acanthopagrus latus. Next base: position 10,984,404 of record NC_051052.1, on the reverse strand, counting down.
TGCGCTGGAGCTTTGAAAATATTTCAAAACGGAGATGTGCTCATTAGCAACGCTGTTAAGTGAATCTGACTGTTTTTAAGTCCTGTCCTCTGGAGCTTGTTATCAACTGTTCTTTGTGGTTTTCCCCTAACTTGACAAAGACACACACACTGCTGAACAATAGTCTGGAATACTTTCAACCCAGACAGCTCACATGTACACACAATCATCTGCTTCTAAGATCCTTGGAGGACCATTCATTGACATCACGTAAATCATACAAATGTCCAAATTTGCAATTTTCACAGGGTAAGGAACACACACACACACCTTGCTGGGAATGGCCTCAAGCACTATTTGATAAATTCTCTGGCTTAGACATGCATGAACGCATACAGAATTTGCAAGAAGATTCCAAAGAATATCTTGCGGACACACAATATTTTCAGTTTTATCCACCGATCACACTGGGAAGAGCTAATTGACAGGCCTAACTGCTTCCAGATAGGATACTGAATCTCATAACTGCGGCCGCACTCTGATGTAGTCGAGGTTCAAGCTGTGATGAGACACTGTGGAAATGTGGACAGCAGTATACTGAAGGCAAAATCGGCACAAAATTAGCAGACAAACTGTACAAAACAATAACACAAGCTTCTGTGATGCTCATTCAGCACAATAATAATCCACCTGGAGGAGGCCCTAACTCTCGCCCTTGCAAAAAAAAGAAAATGAAAAGACAAGGAGCACGTAACAGGTCTAAAGTGCACCTGCACTTTGCTGTAATTTTTGGGAAACTTGGCAACAGCGTCTATTCAGTGTTTTTATATCTCACTGGCAAGAAATGAGAAAGGACGGAAAGAAAGGAGGAGTGGGCGTTCGGAGACTGTCACCAGGACACTGTTCACACAACAGTAAAAGAATTGAATGAATGATTTCCATGAGACATGTCTATAACCCATCCTCAACGATTTTTAAGTACACACAGATCATTCCACCCACAAGGTTTTCAAGTAATTAGTGTGCAGTTCTTAAAGTTTAGTGGATTTACTTCTTTTGTTCAAATTTTCTTTGTCAATTATTGGTCGACTGAGAGGAAGTTTAGATGTTCAAACACTAAAACTAATGTTTGTGCTAGGATGTGTTTCAGTTTATGTTGGTGTACTTCTCCCACCTCTATCTGCAGCGTGGCGATCTCTTTCTCCAACCTTTTCATCAGGGGCCCCTCCTTCTTCATCAGGTCTATCTGTCTCTTCTCCTCATTAATCTCCAACTGTAAATCCCTCATCTCCTTCTCCAGCGTCTCCAGCCCCATGTTGCCCTTATTGATGGCTGCCTCCTGGACGTTCACCTTTTCATAGCAGTTGAGTAACACCTCCTCATGCTCCAGGAGCTGAATGCCACTGTAGGTGACACAGGCAAACATTATTTGGCAAATGTAGTTTAAATGCAGCATGATGTGAAACTCCAAATTACACGCACAGAAAATTGCGACGCTGGATGGCCTTTTCATGATTCTTGTTTATTTCCAGAAGGGCTTCCTCCTGGGCATTGATCATGTGTGTGAGCTTCATCAGCTCCAGTTTGTTGTCCTCACACTCCTGAGTGATCTGACTGTGCTTCCAGGAAACCTAGAAAACATGTAAAAAATGTTTTTTTTTTGTTGTTGTTTTAGCACACAATTGTCCGAATATGCCTCTATTGCTTATTGTTGATTTAGGGATACTTGTCAACTTCAGTCTGATCATGAACTGCACATGTTTGACTGCAACATTTGTTTGGCATGTTTACCCTTTAACTGTGATGGAATGCCTCCACTTAATGGTGCTAGGCAATGACTTTAAAACAACTGAGAAGCAACATCTATAGTAGACGACAAAAGTTCACAAACTGCCATAAAGCTTGTGAACTGCGTGTTTTATGAAACACAAAGATAAATACAGAGGAAACTGCATGTGGGTTTGCCTTGTTACACTCGAAAGCTGTCTCATAACACTATTCAAGGGCCCTGCTGGAAAAAATGAAAGCAGTTTTGACTCTGTATCTCTGTTCAACTCCACACCCCTGGATCATAATCACTCCTCACAACATCTGTTTATTTAAACTGCTAAACTCGTGATACTGGCTTGTGGTGCACCATGTGGTCTGACTGGTCTTATCTTGTGTTTGTGTTTGTACATGTGCCTGGACCTTGGAGATGTCATTGCGCAGTTTGTCCCTCAGTTTGGAGCTATTAGAGATCTTCATGTGAGCTTTTGTGAGTGATCTGGAAAGAAAAATATCAGAAACTTGATGATGATGACAGATAATAATAATAATAATAATAATAAAAAGAGCTTCATAACCTTTACAAAGACAGCATTTGTTACAGTACTGTAACAGTGTTTCATTATGGATGTTTATGCATTCTTTTCTGCAGTAGTGTTAATAATGCTAATGCTAACCATCAACCCTCTACATAACACACCTGTCCTTGTTGATGACTATGGTACGCTGGATCTCCAGCTCGTTGTCCTGCACCTTCACCTGCTCCTTCAGCTCTGCGATCGTCTGTGCGGCAATCTGCTTCAGCTTGACGTACTTATTCTTCTCTTCCATAATCATATTGCACAGATTACAATACTGTGATAATCTAAGTGAAAAAGAAGTGAAAAACACTCATTAGCAACAAGCTCGGGTTGACAAGAAATTCCATCGTTTACAGTTGGCTGTTCTTTTGATTTAGTTTATTTCTCTTCATTTAACATCTTGTTAGCTACTGTAGGATTTAGTTGGTGTGGAATTTATATCCACAGCCAACAACAGTTTTCCATATCCAGACACTTTATATCAGGTGAATCAGCCATTGAAAACATCTGCTCCTAAAGGCTTTAGGAATAGGTTAGGGTTGGGGGATGGGGCCTGAAAAAATAATGTGATATTTAAGTAGTGTTGAGTGTCAGTATTTTGCCCAGTCCTAGAGTACTATTAGGCATGCTTAAATAAAAAATGGACCAAAACAAATGCCATAACCATAATGATGCCATCTTAATACTGATTAAAATCAAAAATGTTCAAATATGAACTAAAAAGTCACGTTGATGTCCCCCTCTTTTCCTGAAACAAAACAGTGTCCCGACAGAACTGAAGTCTAATGCAGTGTGACGTGTCATTTAATTACCATTTTTAATAAACAATGCAAGAAGAACTATCACACGGAGAGTCGACGCAATATTTAATTATCATGTTTTGTTTTTGCTTGACAAGATCCAGTTTTCAGATCAGATTCCACGTCGAGTGCAACCACATAAGACTATCATCTGTGGTTGTGTGACCCAACAGAATGCACCGTCAGAGACTGCAGTTGTACTGGGTGGTGCCAGACACATTAGTCTGAACACTGAAGTATGACCAATTAGTAAGTTATGGATTTCTACCCCTGACAACATGTGCAGATGTCTGAATTAATTGTGATCCCAGCTGTTCCGCAGATCAGAGCAGCCAAACAAATAACCGGGGAATCAATTAACAAAGTATTGTAAACAGGAAACCAGTGAGATGCTATGAAGACCGTGGCGTATTGCACAGGTACTCATTGACCATGGATGCAGGAGCAGCACATATTATCCCAACATCATACACAGAAAAAGTAAGAGAGAGGGAGTGAGACTGAGGGACAGGAAACATGAAGACAGTGGCAGAGAATAAGAATTCTCTGTGACAAACACACTCTTTTGTGACACACATGTTTGCATTTAATGACGAGGAAGAAGAGAAAACTGCAGTGACACCTGCGCTGTAGCATTGTGTTCAGCTTGTTGTGGTCCATGATGATCAGGTCTTTTTCTATCAGCTCCTGCTGGATGTGCTGCTTCAGCTGCTGCGGATGGAGTTACACAGGTAAAAAACTACAGTCTCATCACTTCTGTGTGGCTGCGTTTACAGTATGTGCTCACAAACATTAACCTTCAATCAGATTTGTGACTGTACATTTTCCTGGAGCAGCCTTTTTTTTCCGACACTTTCAATACATAAAGGATGAAACAATAAATGAATCAGCTGATCTTGCAGTCCTGGTTTTTTTGATTCTGGGAGCTCACTGATGTATTTTGGTGCTCCTCTTTGTTGATTTAAGTTGTCATTACTTTCTGTGTGAATTCTCATGTCACAAGTAACAAAATAACATACAAAGCGAGTTCAGAACCATTTATGAAAGTCATTTCTGCCTCCTTAGGCTCTGACTTCTATTCAACTGAACTAAAATTGCCTACACTGTATATTTTTCAAATCATACCGACAGCGGTGACAGTAATATTTGTTAGGGTCCTTGAACTCTTTGAATGCAGTTTTTGTCATTTTTGGTTGCTCTCCCATCCCACTAACCTTCAGAGAGCTTAAAAAATAAACTTCTTCAGTTCCTCTCTGATGTTTTTGACACATTTTCTGTGTGAAACATGCAGGTGTATGACTCCTAAAAGCTAGAAAAATGCTCTAATGATGACATCAAGCCCCACTTTAAAGGTGCAGTATGTAGTTTTGGAAAATAAATTCACACTCAGAATTTTAATATTAAACAACATTAATGAGATAATAATCCAAACCAAGTAAACTAAATGAACAAGCTGCTCTCAGAGGCAAATAAGGTCCCCAGAACACTGTCTGAAGCAAGAACGGTGGCAGTGTCCACCAAAGACAAAGTAAAACAGTATGAAATTGTGTTGTCCTTTAAGGTCCATTTGTTTATTCAGTCAAGAAAACAAAGAGAGTTTGGATATGGAGTTTGTTTCTCCGAAACGACATAGTGCACCTTTGAATGCACCTTTGTGCGTGTCTGTGTGTTGGTATTGAACCTCAGCTCTCAGCAGTTCACGGTGCTTCTGGCCTCTCTCCTCGGCTTTGATCTGTGTCAGACATCTGAGGTTATGGAGTTCTTCTCTGAGGCAATTCGACTTCCTCAGCAGCCCCTGAATCATCCCGTACTGCCACTTCTTCTGGCTCTCCTCCTCAGCTACTGATAGCTGGTTGGGAACACATTAAGCTCAGTTTTCAGTGAAAAAAAAAATCTCCTGATTACAATTTGACAGCAATTTAAGGGTGACAGCAGAATGGGTCGAAGTGGAGTGAAAGTCCCTTAATACGAGGGAAATGGATAGAGGGCGGATATTGAAACTTTTCTGTGTGGACCTTTCTTCAGCGGGGTCATTTAAGTTTTGTCAAACTACGTGACAGGGTGATAATGAAACAAGAAATCTCATTTTTCGGTGATAGAAAATCTAAAAATGGAATTAAGTTAGAAGGAGTGCAAGTGATAAGAAGGGGAACTTAGTTAAGATTGTTGAACACACAATAAACACTCTGCTGTCACAGTTTCAGTAAAAAAGAAATGACACGCTCCACAAAGATAGGTATGAGAGAGGGCCTCTGAAGTAAAGAGCATTACATTTTACAGTTGCTAATGATATCCTGTCCATGCACACACACATTGTTCCCTACCTTTTTTTCAAAGCTGACTTTTAGAGCGTCCACCTCTTTCTGGAGCTCCAGCCCCTGCTGAGTGCCGGCCTCACTTTTGGGAACAGCGTCTAACTGGAAATTCGATTCAGAAAGTAAAGTCAGAGTTAAGTCTGTTCAAACAGATCTCACATCTGCTGTAAGTCGGCCCTGCAGCTTAGTGAGAAGCTGTAAAAATGTATGATCACTTGTTTCTCTGGTTGGAGGCCACTAAAAGACAAGAGCACACATACTCAGTACAGAATTACCAAACTTAAGATCAAATACAGTTTGTGCATATTCAAACCCACATTAAACATTGACTGCAAAATAATTAATGCTATATATCAGAGTTTCCCCCTGAGGTCTCTCTTATAGCTGTTAGATCCAGTGACACTCAGGCTGTTCACTGAAGCGCATTAAAAAACGAATGCTTTAAGGCACTGAGAATGCCCTTCTCTGCAGGGTTGCCGGGCCTTGTGTTCAGTGGTTCAGCATACTCCAATTATAAATGTTAAAGTGTGTTTACAGGTCTTGGCAAGTAATACCAGATTCATACAGTGACATACTTTGGAAGCAAATGTCCTGATAAATACTGAGCTCCTGTCTGATAACATTTATTTCAGAAGATCAAAGTGTAATTCTTTTTCCTCTGTCCTGTCAAGTTTATAACCACGGCTTTTGGATTTGCCACTAAAATTTATTATGTATTTGCTGAGGTAACAATACTGCTTGCATGGAAATGTTTTAAATAACTGAAAAGCAATCTCTCTAATCCATAAAAGAGAGTGTACATGTGTTTTGAACCTGCCTGTGTAGGCACATCTAACCATCTGAATAATGCAGCCTGTATTAGCAGGAAAAACACTGCACCTTTGACTAGAGACCAGCTTTTTGCTGCCTAAAGACAGCAGTGTACCATTACTGCCCCTGACCACACCTCATTTTAAAGCCAAAAGGGGTGCACAGATGGGCGCATTTGCTATTTACACAACATGGGTGCTGGATGTGAAAATGACAACTGTATCTGTGTGAAACTAGCAGTGATATTTAACACCAGGAGTGAGATAAGAAAGGAGATAAGATAAGATAGAGTCCAAAGACTTGTGACTTAAGACGACATGACTTGAATCACTTGTCCGTGTCCATTTTAAATTTTAATTTTAGTTTAATTTCTTTTTGTCTGGCAGTCAGAATTTCACTGTTCAAAGTAATGGGGAGAAACATTTTTTGTTTGATTAAATTTAGATAAATTGGCCAGTAATAGCATTATTAGATAGAGATAATGATACCTTGTTTGTTCACTCTGTTAAGACCAGATACTGCAAGTCAGACTGCAGTATCTTGTGGCTGATAAAAGTGCCTTGACTTGTCTTGATCATGAATTATGAATTTGACTTCACTTGACTTGACACAACCTGCGATTTGGCTTCAGTTTACCAAGAGAAAATGACTCAAGGCTCGCTTGAGGACTGGACCAAATGGTGAGATATCACCATGGTGTAAATATCACCATTAATCACATCAGATTAAAGACAAATGTGATGCAATTTTGTGGTACACCCACTGAAAACTTCATTTTGAGTGACTGAGTAGTCAGTATTTGATTGGCGTATTATTGGAAATGAATGAACTGTACTGTACAACTGCATTTGTTTTCAATATGTGTGTAATCCCTGGTGCGTCATGTTGATTTCCTTTCATATGGTTATGTGCTGGTGAGATGTGCTGACACATTTCCCTTGACTCTTCCTCTCATCTTCTTCTCTCTGTTTTCTCTCTTTAAAAAACTGTCACAATCAGTAAAATTACAGGAAGCTCAAGCATGAAAAAAAAGCTTCTCTTGTCATGCAGATTAACAGTTTTTATGAGCTGATTACTGTGATCATGACATTCACACTCAAATGTTCCCACACCTGTGTTCAAGCCAGGAAAATGGTCCTATCCAACTGCCAAGACCAGTAAAAACATAATGTGTTGCTTTCAGAGGCATGCAAAGAGTCGGTTTTACGTCATTTGGATGTTTTTCTTTCTTGTAAATAATTCAAAGCTCCAGACCACACAGGAATATTTACTTATTTAAAAATTGAGCCGATCTATAGTCAAAGAAATAATCTAGAGGTCACCTGTGCCTGTAAGTCACTGTAGATAGACTGTGTGTGTTTCAGCTGCTCACTGGCCGTGGTCAACGCATGCTCCATTCTCTTGAGGGCTTGCATCTGCCTGAAGAGAAACACAGGCCACATCATCATCATCATCATCATCATCATCATCATCATCAAATCATCTTAATCAGGCTCTGCTTCCTACACAATATGAGACATGCAATTTAAAATTAGGTCACTGTCAAATATGCAGGTTTTGTTTTTGATCTTTTTTTTGTCAAACTTTATATTGTACATCCACCATGTAAGACATTTTTTATGGGCAAACTTGTCTAAAAAGTACAGTAACAAGCTGTCAAAACTAACAGCTCTTTGATTTAATATCTTTTAAGTACACATATTTCCTGTATTCTTTTGGTGCAAAAAAGCTAAATCTCTTTTTGCACAGGATGTACTGATGTGTGGGGACTCAGTTACGTGTGTGATGGAGCTCAGCTTGGCATCATCCTGTACCTATTTTTCTCCCTGAGCTGCACAGATTGACTCTCATACAGGTGCTTCCTGTCAGACATGATGCTGTGCAACTTCATTTCCAGGATACCTCTGGTGATGAAAGACACAAAGCATGAAAACACACAGAACGAAATCCTCTCCTCCCACTTGAAACACTTCGAGTTGAATTGTGCATTTCTACCTTAATATATTTATCTAATGAAATCACTTTTTCTCTTTAGGGTACGTACCTGTTCCCTGTGAGCTGGGCCTCCTCCTCAATTCTAACCTCCAGCTCTTTCAACAGCTGTCTGTACTGCCTCTGACCAGCCTCTACTTGGGCCCGAAGATCCTCCAGCTCCTCATTCATCGCCTTCTTGTTCAACCTGAGGGAGTGGTTACGTTGCTCCACCTCCCTCACTTGCTGCTCCATGTCTGAAATCTCTCCGTTTAGTGCTTCCGTCTTCTTCATTGCAGCTCTGTTGCATTTGGAGGGATGAATTTTAAAGATCACACAAAAGACAAAGGGTGAGCTTAAGAACGAAGAGAAGAGTATCCATTCATTGCTCCTCGCTTGCACTGCAAGAGTGCATATCTGATGAAATAACAGCACGTGTAGCCATATTTTTTTCATATACCCCCCCAGTACGACTCAGCTTTGTGAATTTCAAATTACAAGTTGTAGCTCACATGGCGCATACAGACAGCTCCACTGCATCACTTGCAAGCCAAATATTAATTTGAAAAAAACATAAAAGAGACTGCAGAGAAGTGGAACGATTCGCGAGTGAAGGAGGGGCTCATGACTACAGTTGCACTTAATGATGTTAGAAGCACGTGTTTTTTTTGTTTTTTTTTTAATCAAATCAGATCGACTGACACCTTTACATTCTTGAGAGGAATTCCGAGATAAATGTCCACAGAAGCTATTGTGTATCAGAAGGTGTGCGGCTGGAAAGAGACTGGAGACTGACGCTTGAGCTTCTTTTCTGCTCCACATCAGGTCTGATCAAAAGTATACACAGACCAAAGTCCCTTCGTAGCAGATGCTCTTTCCATTATGATAACTACAGTATGAGTTCCTCCTGTTAAATCCACGTCTTACGCTTGAAGGAGATGAAGACGAAGGGAAGGAGACAGGTTACAGAAGGATTCGAGCCACATGACAGAAAGGATTGTGAATCAGGGAGCAACTTTTCAAAAGTCTGCTGTCTTTTATTCTCAGCGCTGTCTCCCCGAGCACCCTGACTGACTCATTTCTATTCCATGTGGTCGGTACATTAACTTTCCTGCCCTTCTCCGATAAATAATATTCAGGGGTTAAATGTACTTACTCCTTCTTAAAGCGTTTCCTTTCAATCTCCTTCAAAATCTGGTCAGGTGTGCTGATGAGCCGGGCCTTCTCAGCCTTGTTACAGCGCACAAAGAGACACACACAAATAGAAGAAGCCAGATGATTTGTTATTCTATTGATGGTGTGCTGCCAGCTATGCCCACTCACACGCATGTTCTCATAGACACAGACCTCTTTGAGCTCTATGATCTCCTTCTTGTCTTCCAGCTCTTTCTGTTCTTTCAATATCTGTGTTTCATGGGTTTTCACATCCTCCATCAGGCTTCTGGGCAGGGAGTGAGAGCAAGACACATACAAAAAGCTTATTATCTGAGCAACTTTGATGAACAGAACCTAAAATATTCAGGCGCACTGCTTCTTCTTAAAACAGACAATAAGGGCACACTGAACTCAATGAAACTGAAAGTCATGAAGTAACACAGTGAGTGTGTACACCAATCCCAGCGTGCAGGGTGATTTGAGTAAACTGCCTGTGTGCTAACAGATAAAGTACCTGACTTCCAGTTGTCTCTGGGCAACCTCTTTCTTCAGATCCTCATATTTGTCCTGCAGGGCCTTTGTTCTGTTCTCCAGCTCCTGGAGGAGCCGCCAAACAGTTTGAAGATTAGATCACACATCAAGAAAATCAAGTCTATGATGAGAATTTAATTGTGCTCGAGGCTGTACGGGCAGAATACTACAGTTTGATCCCAGCGCTCAGAGTCGGTTCCAGCAGCATTTGTTTTGTCTTTCATAGAGTTTTGTCTTCAGTCATTTACATATTTTTGTCCCAGAAAGCTACTTTTGGTCTTTTTTGTTGTTTTGGTGGGAAAACTTTTTTTTTCATGCTATAATTAGCTCTGGACAATTCCTTCAAATTTACAGCCCAACACGGCATGGTTTGATCAAGGTTAATAGAATTCTTAGTAGAGCTAGCTGGCTTTACAGAAAATTTAAAAAAAAACTTCAAAAGAACTTATATTTTGACTTATTTTTTGAGTGACTTTGTCTATTTATGTCCATTTTCAAAGACTATCTAGATCTTGACTTTTCCCTCAAATTCAAAAACTTTTGAGGATTCCAAGGTCTGTGGGAAACCTAGTTGGACACTCAAAATCTCTGACAACAATTGTATTACCGTAGCTGTTTCATCCACCAAATTACCTCTGGTTCTCAAAGAGGTTCTGTTCAAGATCACATCACAACAACAACTCAACACATCACGACTTGTAGAATATGACAACCCTCTTTAAGAATCTGCTCTGTTCGGTTTTAGCTGTTAAAACATTTCGGAACCAATTCATTTTTGGTCGAAATGCTCAGAACGGTCCAAAATTAGGTGTGCTAACCAGCTGCACATTTGAAATGCAAGCATGCTGAAGAAGAAAAACAACTGCAACTTAACAGCTGTTATCAATTGAACTTTTACAGCTAGAGGGAGTTTTTGTTCACTGCAGCATCCATCTACTGTATAAACCACAGAAATAATTAGAAATGTAAGGAATCTGCAATGACACACATAGCTTTTTAATCATGTTTGACAAGTGTGTATGTGTGTATGTGTGACAGAGAGAGAATAGCTCCCTTGGGCGCCTTTGAGTGTTTCATTAGTTTTGATATCACATTTGATGCATAGGGCCCGTGGGAGAGGGACTCAGAAAAGGCCCTTTTACACATACACTTCTTTACATAGAACTGTTCCGGTAAAGAAGCAGTTTTTGTTAATCGACTATCAAACAGAAGGAGGCATTGCTTTTATGGATATAATTTGACCACACACTACTGATGTGGTAAATTTTTAGAATTGGACCATGTATGGAAACTAAACCAGCAAGAGGCATGAAAGCAGAGCTGTAGTGCATTTAGGATGTTTTGTTCCTGGAATTAGCAATCCAACAGCAGTTGTGTAATTGAGCCCCAAAAGTGTTAAAGATCCAATAGTGAATTAAAACATGCTGAATTTATTTAACATGTTCTAAAAAGCTCAAACTCTAACCTTATTCTGCCCTCAACAGAATTCTGATGAAGTCTGTTTATTGGAGAATTGTGGATGTGAGGCTCCTTGAGTCTACCCTCAGGGTCTTGGTGTTCATGTTCATAATTTGTACCTCTGAAAGGATTTTCTTCAAAACTGTTTTTAGCGCTGACAATTTAACCGCTGCTGTAGATCTCAACGCTCATCCAAATGTTGGGAATGTTCCATTTCCACTTCATTTTACTGTAACTACATCTGATAGACTAAACACTAAAAATAATAGACCAACAGTATTACGCCCTACAGCAAAAATAGCAAATACTGAAATTTTTGTTCCTTTTCACATAATCTTGCAGAGATCGTATATATATTATAATGTAGTGTGAACATTATTATATCGTATTGTTTGAGTTGGAGGAAAAGAAGAGATTCATACAGGAAGCAAGAATGCTCTTATCAGCTGACTTTTTCAGTTTCCTTGTGGATGATTACCAGCTATTACTCACTTAATTCGCCCGTTTAAACAAAACAAGGATTTAACCTCATTCTTTTGTCTGAATGAGAGACTTTCAAATTGCTTTGAATCGCTCCAGACCGAACCAATGGTAAGTCTTCATTTTTTAGGGATTAAGCTTGGATGGAGGCTTAAAGTAAAACTCATATTTATCCTCTCTGAAGACGGCTGTTTGAGTAGTAATCCACGTCTATGAAACTACACCTGCATGGTGCAACGATGAACTTACAGCAGGCTCCGGCTGAATCTCACTCTCTCTCTCCAGATACTGCTTCTCTTCCCAGAGACTGCACGGGGGTGAGGTAAGGTGAGGCAAAGAGAAGGAGAGAAAAGTTTCAATAAGAAAAAAAAATGAATATGTTATTAAGAGAAGAAAACATGTTTCAGTTACTGGTGGAATGGAGGAATGCAATGATAGCAAGGGGCATTTACATTTTAAAAAAACCCACTCGTGCAGTTTCCAGCTAATCAAAGCCTAAATTCTTGTTACTCGAAAGAGAACGCACCTGAAAGGAAATGACACAGACTGCATATTCTTAAAACTGGTGTAAAACATTTAAATAACTTGCTATGAAACCTTCCTCCCATTAGTGCATTACTAATAAAAAAAGACGTCTATATACTGCAGACCATGGATTTCTAACATACCCTCAAAAATATCCGCCCATTCCTCTGAAGTATGAACTGAAGTACCCCGTTCATTAACACTACCTGTCATGTTCCAAATCTGCTTTTAGGAATGGAATATAATCTGGAATTGGACACAACACCAGAACAACATTACTGCCGTATGAAATCAAGCACAAATCGCATTGTGTCTGAAAGGCCCTTTATTCACCTTTAACTACATACAAGTTTCCTCATTACTTCAACTCACTGCTACATAGCCTATCTATTACCACTATTTCATTACTGCTAAGCTACTTAAGATCATAGCTTATTAACTATTTTAACCATGTATCCATTAACTTTAGCTTACTCTTCCAACTAGTTATCACTTTTAGTTGACTGTCTCAACTGATTATCTATTACTCGGAAGTAACTATTTCAACCATGCATTACTTCTAGCTTATCCTTGCCGCTGGTTAGCTAATTATAATAACTTGTTATCAAATATTTACTATCTGAACTAGTTACTCATTATTTTTTTTGGCAAACTAGTTTAACTGTTTAGCTTATTATTTCAACTGACCATACATCACTCATACCCAAGTATTTCACATTAATCCATTACTTTTAACAACCTATTTTACTGTGTTACTTTTAGCTGACTATTAACTTTTTGTCACTTGCTTACTTACATAGTTTTCACATATTTATATTAGTGTCAGGGTGTTAAGGCTGACAAAGTATTTGGGTCCATATTTTTAAGGCAAGTTATCATCTTCACTTGAGCTTCACTCAATTTTCCAATGTACTCCCCTGTCCACTGCAGAAGTATCCCAGGTTGTAAATTACTGTTGTAGACCGGCATAGTGAGTAAAAGAACCATGGCATACAAGCTCTTCCAAACATATACAAAGAATTAGAACTAAAATATCCAACACTGTGCAAGTGTGCATATAAAAACATGATTTCCATGAAGTTTTCATCTCCCTGCGGCAGACGCTTGAGCAGCTGATTAAACTTTGTACGAAATAATTTCAAGTCAGCTCTGTCATTGTGAAAGAACCTTACAACGACACGTATTGAACAGCTACACGTTTCACAAAGTAAATGATATTAATCTTCTTGACAAGTTGATATATTGGATATTAACGGATATTCGGAGAAAGCTGCATGAATGCTAAAATATGTGACTGGAAAAAGTGCTGAATTCCTGTGTATCGTTCTGGCTTTAGATTAAAGAACGCAAAGACTTTAAAAGGCATATTTGCATGCTGAGCATCTGCTTGTCATATGCAGACTGTTGGCCATTTGGGCAAGAGAGGGGAAAAGAACAGAAGAAAACATAAGGAAGAGGGGATTAGATTAGGCCAGAGGGGACAAAAGAAAGGGCAGAAAGAGGTAACGAGAGGACAAGAGAGCTTACTACCAAAAGCTGTCACAAATAATATGCACATTCAGTGTCTAGTATTGTCTATTACTGCATCCTCTGAGGATACTCTGTAAGCGGTTTTTATTCAATATTTCAATTACTGCTGTGCCTCCAACTATTTGCCACTGTGTGTGTGCTCTGCACTAAAAATCACTGTATCCTACAGATCATATCTTTGCAATACAGTGGTGACTTTATGTGCTGTGATGGGTTTAATATTACTGAGGCAATCGAGGGGCAAATGCAAAAAAGGGAAGCTACTGACAGAGATCTGATTATAAGCTATTGAGTGAATTAAGGAGCATTGGAAATGTTTAATTTAGAAGTTTAATTCACTTATTTTTCTTTCTTCATCTGACTTTCACAGATACATCTGAGAGCTTTTTAGCATGCAAAAAAGAAAATTATTATTTTTCAGACTCTCGTCTAACTGGGACAAGTGGTCTTCAACCCGTTCATATTTCCAACTAGAAACACCTCTCTATTTCATCGTGTTAGTTCAGCTTTTTCAGAAGTTTCATAGTTATTTCATATTCATAGTTCAAAGTTTCATGCTCTTTTCAAACCCTGTCAAATGTTCAAACCAAGAATGCAGTGATTTCTCGTGCCCCCCCCCCCCTTGAAATTACTATTTTCAGTGCTCACACCTCAATTACTGAATCTTTGGTGCTTCAACTTCAAAATTTAAATGCTTACACTGCTACACTGAAAGAGAGAATTAAAGTGATTTTATTTTGTTATTTCACCTTTTAACTGCCAGATATGGAAAGGCTTTAATCCTTTCAAAAGACGACCACTTTAAGTGATTCAAATTACAAGTCCAATTTAACATCACACATAGAATTAAGGTTTTAAGACAGTCTTCAGACCTGCAATCTTTAGTGAACATGAGTACTCTTTTATTTTTTCCAGGCCTCTAAATATGATTCAATCCAAGAAAAAACTGTCCAGCATATGTACCCTGTAACGAAGTGTCACATGCAGACGTTGCTATGTTTTCAAGGGTCATAAGCCAAATTGTTTGGGAACCACTAGTGTATGTAATCATGTTGCTTAGCAATGTTCCAGTGACCTCCCATTGGCACTTTAAAAAAAACAAAGTTTGTGTACAGAGAAGAGGCAGATACTCGAGTGAGTGCATGGTTTTCCAGTTCTGTGCATGTTTGACCCTCCGGACACACATATAGTGGTGTTGAGTGAGTTGGGGGAAGGAAGAGAGAAACCTGCAGCAGAAAAGAGGGAAAATTGGTTGCCATGAGAAAGGAGACTCATGGGAACGAAATCATGGATTAGAAGAGAGAAACAGAAACAACTACAGGACTGACGTCAACAAAACGAACCAGCGTGGAGAGCTCAAATGAGTAAACATGTTACATACTGAGCAAACATTTTGAAAAATCCACTTCAACCTGGTATTTATATGATGAATTGCTTACATTAATTTTTTCCCGGTGACGCAACTCTTTGAAAGAATGTGGCGACTGAAACAGAAACAGCATTAGAGTCTATGGCAATAAAATTTCCCCTAATAGTAACAGAACATTTTCTTCCCATTACAGGGAACAGTGTCAGTGGTACAGAAGAAAAAAGCTGTAGCCAAGTAATTCAAACACACACCCGCATACACACAGTACCAATACTATTTGTGTGTATGTGTGTGTGTGTGTGTGTGTGTGTGTTATAAGACAGACGAAGCTGCATCTAAATTTGAGAGATTTTTCTTGAATCGAATGTCATTTTCATTTAAATCATTCAATATTTGATGTAACATGAGTTACTGCAATAAAACTTTTTTTATATATATACATTTATACACACACACACACACACACACACACACACACATATATATATATATATATATAAATAGATATATATATATATAAATAGATATACAGCTCACCATTTCAGTTTATGCTGTGTCTTGTACTCTCTGTCCTCAGCAGCTTTCAGTTCATTGTATGCCTGGAGGAGCTGCTGCCTCAGTTCATTGACCTCACTTTCAGGCTCCTCAGAGGTGCTTTGCTCCTCTGTTCTCTCCACCTCGGCCTGCAGCCTCTCCAGCTCAGCACGACACCTCTTTGCCTCTCCCAAAAGCTGAATCTCAGAATCCTGGGAGCTGTAAGATGAAATGATTTAAGTATGTGGTATGCAGTATACAGACACTATTTGCTAACTTCTAAATACATTCACACGATTTCTAGAACAGTTATTTGACCAATTTGACCACCATTAGGAGGTTATGTCATAATTATAAGCTGAACAAAACAGTTGGATTATTGCTCAATATTTAACTCTATTTGACTAGTTTTCTTTGTGAGAACATGATGGTACCCTGTACTTTTCAAGAGAAGTAAAACCAATGAGCTGAATCCTTGCAAACCTTTGTTAACTAGAAACAACCCTATAAACATCCTTAACTTGTATCTTTTCACTGCAGTTTAGCCTTGCTACAATGAGCAAGTAAACATGCAGTAGCTGCTGATTTTATGATCGCCTACTGAGTGCTGTACCGACCAAATTTAAACATGCACGTTTAGATTTTGTTTTCACAAGGAATTACACAAAGATTTGTTCTATCCACAAGACACTGGGGTCACAAAAGTTAATTTCCCTCCCTCTGTTGCGTGCCTCGGTGGTGTTTGAAGCTTAAAATAATATGTTTAAGATTGACAGGTGTCTCAGCCAATTACATTCAGCAGAGTGGTTGTACCTTGCTTATACTGATTCAGCTACGTCCTCCCGTCCACCTGAGGTGAAATTAGGATATCTGGCTGCACTAAGTGAGTGTGAAGTAACCCCACTAAAGGTTTCAAAATGTCTCAGATGCTACTTCCATATTTTTTGGATCGTATATAACGGCAGACAACTAGATCTGATAAGGAGTTAAAGCCTCTTTCAAGGACATTTCTGCGGAATGGATTGTGGCTGTCGCGAGCAGTTAACTTCTCTAGTATTCTCAGCATCTTTTAGGTCACAATGCACCTCCAAAATATGACATAACTCACATATGAGAGTGCCACAATTATGAAAATAGGACACAAATGCAAAACACTCCAGACAGGCGGGTGGAAAACAAAAAGCAGGCTTTAATAAGCTGATGTAAAGCTGAAGTCTGAAAGGGAAGCAACAAAACAAAAACAGGCAGGGGGAATTGACAAAAAACAAGACAAAAGAGAAATACAAAAATTAAATAAGTCACAAACCAAAGAAGCACGCAGAACACTGGCAGGAACACAAGGGATACAAGGAAGGACAAGGGACGGACATGGGAAAGCGGAACCAGCTGACAAAGACTGAGCAGCAGGTAGACAAGACACAATGAATAAAATATAACTACGAAATGAAACAGGAAATCAGCAAATCAAACAATAAAAAAAAACGTGACAATTGGCTTTCATTTCTGCAAAAGAACATACCTCTTCAGAGTATTGTGGAGCAGCATATAGCTGGATTTCAGTTTGGCGACTCTGGTCTGGCTGATTTTGCCCAATGACAACAACTGAGGAGCATGAAAATAGAAATATTGCCAATCAGAAAGACATGAAAGAATAGTTTGTCAAGAGGACTTTGGAGGTAGGACCTTATTTATGGTCTATAGTAACTCTAAGTGTGTAAGCAACATTTCCAAACTCCTATCAGCATATGATTGGTGGCTGGGATTTATAAGTTTCCCCCTACGTCAATCATCATCCGAGCACTCCAACTCCAGCTGGACATTTAAATACTGTATTCAGCTAAGTGGGCTACAAATCTTCTTGTGTGTGTTTGCCAGCTCAGGTTGCACTATTTCAACGTCTTTGAAGTGACCCAGAGCTGCCTGAATAAAAGATATGAATAGAATAACACATTTTGTGGAAATTTCTAGTTGCCGTTTTTCCCAGAGAGAATATTCAATAGGGCGATATTACTCGGAACCAGATACAATTCTGACATGTAAGCTGTTTTGTGAAATTGTTTCGAGACAAAATTAAGTTCCAGGAGTAGGAGAAGAAGAAAACAAAACCACTAGAGACTCCTAAAGAGATCAAAAGTCAGAACAGTCAGTTTTTTTGGGAGAAAAAAAAGTTTGTATGTGTCTGGACTTACCAACAGTACCTAGCTCCCTGATGTCTGTGAAAAGGATTTGACCTGAAATTGGGCTAAATAAACCTTTATCAGCATAGCAGTTATCAGAGCATCAGAGCACCTATCACAATGAGTGTGAAAAAAACCAAACCCCAAACTATCTGTAATCTCAAAAAGAAGAACAATCTTTGAAATTGGCCTGAAAAATTACATCAGTTTTTGAGATTACAGCTACCATTAGGTGTGTTGGAGTGATTTTAAAGTTGGTACACAGCTGTGAAACCTTGGACAAAACAAAAACACAGCAAAAAAGGTCGACAGCGTTACAAAAGAGGGAAAATTATCACCAAGAGCTGTTGATAAATTTCTCTCTGTGCGAAGGTTGTTGTGTGCGTACATTACAGTGATAGAAACAGAAGACAGGTGTTGTTCTCTTCTTATCTCTTCAGAGCCAGGTTGGCATGGTGGGGAGTAATGAGGGATAGCCTCATCTGTATCAAAGAGCTGCAGAACTGAGGATATCTCAGGTCGGACTGTGTAGCGGCAATGAACACACACAAACACACTGATTATACGCACACGCACACATACACGGACTGATAACTCTCCCTGACTTCAAACATTAGGGATAGCCGATTATGTTTTTAGATTCATCCCATTATACTGTTTATCTGGGTATTGTCAAACGTGCTCGCAAAGCACCCGAGCACGTTCCAAGGGCTGAAAGGACAGAGATATGGATGCTGTGAATGATGCAGATTAGGGCTCTCGTTAATATGATTTATTCTGATGTTTTTCAGTCACTTTGCATTAGCAGTCACCCAAGGTCACGAAACTACAAGCAAAAACACCTGACTAGTATTACATGATCAGAGTATAAAACGTTAAATCTCTCACTCTCTTACATCTTGAAATGGTAAGTGGGTCATCTGTCCTAACTTCAACCGTACTCATGTAATCTGTTATTGAGTCCTAAAATAAGTGAGTTACAGGAACATGTGAAATGACCTCATCGAACCAACACAAAATAATAATTTCAAACAGATTTCAAAGCTAAATAACACATCCAATATGGCCATAGTGGGGTTTTCAAAAAAGACATACCAGTGATGCGGCAGACATCCTGGCCATACGCTGGGCATTTATCTGAGAGAAGCAGCCCAAAGCGGTTTCAGGCAGCCTCTCTTATTCTGGTGCCAAGACTTATCTTCAGCAGTATAGAGTATGAGGGGAGGCTTTTATGGGGTGGCTGCATAAGGCTCACATGTGGCAGACCACATCTTTGAAGTTAGATAGAGACAATCACTGGAAGATATTGATGCAGGCACATGGACACACATATACACACGCCCTCAACTTAACGAAGCAAGCATGTGATCTGCACCGCAGAGCAGCCGTAAACATTCCAGTAATGCGAGTGTGTGGTGCAGCAGGTATGTGAAATGGGTAACAAAAAGAAACCTGTGGGCTTTCATGCTCCACACCCTCAGGGAGAAAAATAATGACCACAGAAGCACGGCAGTGAATTCCTCTGTGTGACGGAGACAACCACAATCTCTCTCGGTGTGTATCTCTACCTTCATGTCTTAATATTTCGGAGTTGAGCCTACAGCTAGATTGAATCACTTTGTTAGGAGAAGTTTCCTCCATCAGGGCAGAGAGCCACTTCTGTAGCTGAAATCAATTATCCGAAAAAACTATGTCACTTCTCTGGAAATATGACGGGTGCATGAGACATTCAACGGAGCCCAGAAAGAGAAATCCAATTACATGACCCGTGGTTATGAATCACTTAATATACCGAAACAAAAGCCATGTCCCACAAACAAATAATCAGTGCCAAGTTAACGAATCGACATGAAGTTTAGAACAAAACTCCAAGTAGGGTAACATCCAGGCTGTGGCTGACAATCCACAGCTAAGAGTCACTCTGCAGAGTAAACAATTAATTTAAAGAGCCTGTATTGCTTAATAATTGTATTACTAATAAGATGCTCCATGAGATTCCATAATGTATGAACAATGTTTGTTGTTGTGACTTTAAAAACCATCAAAAATGACCACATGACCACATCGTCATTACAGATGGAAACAAGAGGATTGTTTGTTGTTTATTCATTAAAACTTCATTATCTGTCAGCTTTGTATATAATAAAAAAAAACTACATAAACCAAATCATAAAGGCATCAATGCTACTGCTGTGACATTGCAGCAATTACAGTTTTAATACATTTTAAATTAAGTTGTGCAACTTTATAAATGTATGAGGGAGCGCTGAGGATGAGAACACTTCATTTAAACCCGCCTGTCAGCCTACATCTGCCATGGTGATGTATCCGCCAGCAACACTTACTGTAAGATAATAGATCAATAATCCAATTTTCCAATCTCTCAAAGAAGGAGGCAAGTGCACCACCTTTCAAGTGAGGAAATACATTCGAGAATGTTTTCTAAAAAGTCAACAAAAGGGACTGTTAAATATATTAATTAGCCAAGTGATTATATCAGGTCAAACCCCTTGAGATGTATCTCCTGATTTCGAGGAAGTCCCAAAACAAGTGTGTTGTGCTACTAAAACGTCCAATTTCCCTTCATTAAAACACTCCTAAGACACAGCGGTGAATGCAAGAGAATCGTTAAGCAGAACACATGAATAGAGAGCACCCAGCAGTTTCAATTAATGATATCCACCCCGACATCTAGAAAGGCGACCAAAGCAAGCTAATTTTGCATTTATTTCAGTGACATGTTGCAGGTGTATACTGTGTAGACATACTGCCTTCTTATTTCCTCATTTTCTTCATGATACAGATAAAAAAGGCAGTTCAGTCCAAATTCAGTTAATTAAACCATTAAAACTGCAATATGATGTAGGCTACATTTAGTAGAGCTAGACTGATAGGCCGTTTCTGGGGATGGTGCTGATATCATTATTAGGAAGCAAAAAAATTCAGATATTTATTTATCAGCCAATATAATATACATCCCTCAAATGTGGTTATCATTCTCTTGTGACAAAGGGATGTAATGGAGGCAGAATATTTTACAGATTAACAATCAATTTTATAGTCTAGAAGGACATCAGTGAACTTAAACTGTAGCCTTAACTCAAAATTGAATAATTGTAAATCATGTTCTTAAAAACCAAAATGTTTTCACATTAGCCGATATCAAGAACAAATACGAATACAAATTAGAACCTATCTCAGTTCTTTACTCATTTAAATTAAGTTCTATAGTTCTATGTGCAATCTGCAACTGTATTATGTAAGATAAATGAAATATTGACTATATACAGAGTAGCAGCAGTAAATATTAACCGATATGGTTAGTTATTTTGCAGATTCAGATTATTAATACAAAATGACATTGACACTTGCTGTTTAATCAATCAGATAGTCTAAGTAGTAGTAGTAGTGTGGACATCCAGTGACACCACAGTGGTTACTACAAACAGAGAGAGGCAACTTCGATCGAACCAAAACAACTTCATCAATTATACTAGAAACTGAAAGAAGATAGTGGTTCCAGCAATAGTTGAATTTCAGGGAAAACTGATTCTGAAGTCTCTTGATCATTTTTCTGCTTCATTTGCAACATCCTCAGCCAGCCTTGTAAAATACAAGTAAACAAACAAGTTGTTTGTACTTGAACTTGTAATTGCTTCAAGCTAAGCATGGATTTTATAGTTATTGTGCCCACCTGAGCCTAATTTGGAACTGGAAAGTGACCGTCAGATTTTTCCAAATGAGGCATTGGAGTCTGGACTGGGTCAGGGGACGAAGCCTTTAATTTTTTTTTGCTGCGGACATCCAAAACCGCAAAACAACAGAGCATGAAAGAACATCACCCTAACGTCAGTTGAGTGGATAGTTCCTGTGCACTGAGTCACTTTGCTCTTCGGGGAAATGAGCAGGACGGCACTATGCCCTGACTGCAGGAAAAAGGACCTACGATCTCTCTCTTCTTCCCCCCCTCATTTCCTCCCCCTCTTTCTCTCCCTCTCTCCCTCTCTCCCACTCCCATAATTTCTGTCTGCGTCTTTGTGGTTTTTCACAGTGCTGCTGATATGGTGTTTTGCATTACGCAATAGTGCTGCCCCTCCCATCTTCTCTCACTCAGCACCCTCCCTCTCCTGTCTCTCTCTCTCTCTGCCTCTCTCTCCTCCCTCCCTCACCCATCCTGATATTAATGACACAGCTATCTGAGGCAGCGGCAGTTCCCCTGCGCGCTCTCCGTCCTGCAGGCTGTGCTCACACACACTCACACTCTTAAACCAATAGGATACTGGACACACACTCACTATACTTACAATCTTCAACTGCAGGCACAGACACACACTCTCATTCATACAACTACAGGCATCCAGACACTTCCTGAGTTCACATCAGAGGCAGGTGCAGACACTCTCACTTTACACACACTTATTTCAGTACAATGAGGACACTTGTGCTTTGCTTTTGTACCAGTCTGCTGCTCACAGCCACCTTGGTGCCGCGCACTAGCCGGGCAGCGGACCTTCCAATCAACTCACACCAGAGATGGGACGCCAGAGGACCCTACTCTTTGGGATCTGACTCTGGTACCCCTGTCTCTTGCCCCATGAAACTGAGACCCTCTGGCCAGTGTGGGAGCTCCGGGGCTGGGGCAGAGGAGGGGGAGGACTGCCCTTACCAGCTCACCTTGCCTCCCCTCACCATCCAGCTGCCCAAGCAGTTCAGGCTGTTGGAGAAGACGATGAAGGAGCTGCAGAGTCTGAAGGAGGTGGTCAATAAGTTGAAGAGCGGGTGCCAGGAGTGCCGTGGGGCACGGGGCAATGAGGCTTTTGTACATCAGCAAGCTGACCAGGGACAGACGCAGATCCCAGTTCAAAGGGACACCGAAGATGTGAGACTCGACCTGACAGGGCAGGATGTGCAAGCTGGGTCCAGCCAGGAGGAAAGGGGAGACGGGATGGTGCCTAGAGTGGACAATGCTGGACCAGGTTCTATTTTTGGGAAAATTACACCGAGCCCGAGCACTATGCAGGAGATGCAGGTAAGAGTACAGAACAGTCTCACAAAGAAAAGATCATTTTTAACACTTTTAATCAGAAAATGTCAGATTCTACCAAGGAATGAGCTCTATTTTAATATCCTTGTTTCGATGCAAAGATGAAACCTCCAGGTTAAATTCTATATTCAAAAAATCTTTATGAATTTCTCATCACTGAATGGTGTCAGTAAAAGTTAAGTGTATTTGTCATCCTAATCTAAATTTGGGTGAGCATTAGTTTGGGAATTGTTCAAAAGATGTCAAAATCTACATTGATGCACATTCTGTAACAGATAAACAAAATTTAGAGTGCAACAGTGTCACTGCACCAATTTCTGTTTTCCATCAGGACCATGTGAATTCCCAGTGAGAGCCAGCATGTGAATATTTTAGGGACACTAATCTAAACAAACTAAACTAAAATGTGCTCTATAAAACACTGTAGGAGAAAAGTCATTCAAATTTGCCCGATGAAATGAACCCAGCTGGAATGTAAACTGGCCAGATGTTTATAGACCTGTAAAGTCCTACCTGGCACCAGACCACCAGGGAAAATTCCTGCTATTGTCAACGGGGTGGGGAATCGGCGTTAGACAGCAGCCAAACGGCGCTAAATCATTGCCCTGTCTGCTAACTTTGTTGACTCTCACACAGCCACTCTGGCAGACAGCCAAACATCACGCAGACTCGTTCCCATTCAAAAATTGTAATTGTCTGGTGAAACACTGAGGGAGGCTGGTGACTTCAATTATCCACCTGCTTTGTAGTCTGTGCACAGATATTACTTCCTTTCCTTTCCCCAGGTGAAGCTGAATAGGATGTCGGCCAGCCTGCGCAACGCCAGGAGCCAGATCTCTGCTCTGCAGGGTCGCCTGGAGGGGCTGAACCTGCTCAACATAGACAATCTGCAGGCTATGGTGGACAGGAAGGTGGAGAACATCACGGGAGTGGTCAACAAGCTGAGCTCCACATGCACCACCGCGTGTCCAGTGCAGAATTCCCCTCAGTGTAAGCCTGCTTTTACTAAGATTCTCTATTTTGGTATTTTGAATGCTCCAATCTTTTTTTTCTATCCCATCTTTCCTCTCCTTTGAAAGCCCTCTCCATCTTTTCAGCTATTTCCTATAAATGCATTCCCATTTCAACGAAAACCCCTTTCTTTGTGTTTTCTGTTATTTTCAATTCTGTTCTATCTGCTGTTTCAAAAGCTGCCTCTCCTGTTCTCTCATCCTCTTATGCATTTCATTTCTGCAATCTTTCTGAGCATGATCAAGAGGTCATTTCTCTATTCTCCTCTCTTCTGTTCCTTTAAATTCAGCACAGATGTTGTTATGATAATGAAACTCGATTCGTAGACTGGGACCGAGGATCTTCTGGTCTGTAGTGGGGTGAATTTTCTGGCATAGGATGTATCCAATCACACTTAAGTGGACATGGCGACTTGTAATCACTACAAACAACCCAACTCTGGGTGGTCACCTTCACCCAACATAGCCTTTCTGGGAAATGGGAAATGAGATCTTTCAGGCTGACAATGACATTGTCGACCAAACACAGTGTTTTGTTGCGACAGGCCTTCTCCATTACTGATATGAACGTATATATATTTTTTTTTGGGGGGGGGGGGGGGGGGTTAATTTAATCATAAGAGGAATTTTTCATCACCTTTAAAAAGATAAAAGTGCAATCCCAACAATAGCTGCCTGTGTCTGCTACACTACTAAAACAGAGCCTCGGTCGGCTTAAGTGCAGCCATAGCAAAAAGTTACCACAGCAAAATAGCTTTAGGTTGAGGTCATACTGTACATGAGTGAAGCAATATGACAACTGGGGGTCGAAGTGAGAATTCAAATTAGTTGTTATATAACTAATTCAAGTGCACTGACATTCCACCACTCTCCATATGGACAAAATGAAAAGGGGGAGGGGGAGGAAAGACAGATACTTGGCGCCTACGCCGATACAAAGTGTGAACATTTCAAAAAAATAAGCAGCAGATTCTAGAGTCAGGTTTAATTCTGTAAAGAGGAATGAGGAGAACCTCCTGATGGTGAATATATGCAAAGAGTTATCAGTGGGGATTGCAAACTAGCCAAGCGTAGCACACATTCCACTTCACACTGATGTAAAAGCTTATTTGGATGAGGGCACAGTTGAAATGCAGGCCACTTTTCAGGCTGAAGCTGAATAATATCCTGATTTTGCATGAGTGAATGTGACACTATTTTGGGGCTTTTATGTGGAAAACAGATGTGAGCTTATTTCTAAGTAGATTAGCGAGGACAGTGGTGTGAAGGGAATCCCATCTTACATTTTCTTCTCCCCTAAACTTGCCTATTTCTCCTTCAGACTCTCCTCCAATCCTGTCCTCTCTCTCTCCTACATTCATCCTCAGTCTATCTGTTCTTCATCTATCCATTTCTCCACAAAGTGCCACTCTTTTTCATTCCTCTCTCCATAACTTTCACTGTCTCCCTCTCTCTTTAATCCCCTACCTCTGGCTCCCCCCCCCCAACCTCTCTCTTCCTCTGGAGGTCATGCTCTTGAGTGCTCATTCCTGCATAAAACAACTAGCTCTCATTATCTCTTGACAACAACGCAAAAAGTAATGTGGGCGGCTTTCCCCAACATTAGTCACGGGTGGCACACAGGGTCACTAACACTTGTATTTGTACATCAATCTGTCATGTTAAAGTCAAGAACCGGCAAATTATTCTGCCGCAAGTTGGGAAATCGTGCCTGACGGCGTCTGGAGTGAATCCAAAGAAGTAGACAGGAGGCAGCTGTTGTTACCTAGTAAGGAGACCAAAATGTAATAAGACTCATGCAGTTTCACAACAGGAGTATAAACAATGTTGTAACTGCTGTTTTACTCAAGTGATACTTCTTAGTCTGAAATACAGGATTTTCAGGAAGAGACTCTGATGTAGGGTTTTTTTCTTACCACTCATGACAGCCACATGTCACACTAATCCCATTTTACAGGCCAAACACTAGATGTGGAAACACCATTTTTGGCTATCATGTTTTCCTTTAGATTTGTGTGAAAGAAAACATCCAAAATACACACGGAAGAGTGTATTTTACTCCTCTGCTCTGGAAGTTTACACAAATTGGTGCATATTTTATCAGATACCTCTCCAGCATCAACCTTTCCAACTTTATATCCTATCAATATTCTGAAGGTATTTACAGGGGCAGCTTGTTTACATATCATTCATAGCCTGATTTATCTAATATTCTATTAATTAAACCACCTGGCTTTATCCAATATTCAGATTTATGCTCCAGAAATGTAATTCAATTGAAAATTCCAGATTTGCATAATAAAACACAACATTTCAGGAAAGTCAAAATACAACCGATAACCGTCTTGAGGTAAGTAATCAATGGGGAAGTTTCATTGTGTTTTTTTACCCTATTCACCATTAGTGTAGTTTAATTAAAAAATACCAGGTGCTGAATTAATGTCCCCACATACTATGAACACTACAGTGACTTTCAGTGAAAAATGTTTTCAAGTTGTTTATCACAAAGTGAAAAGTGCTTAGCAAAGCAATTCAGAGTTTAATGGCTCTCCTGACTCCTGAATAAACCATCCAGCTGCCAAATTGCAGCTAAATCATTAAATAATTGTTAAATAGAGATTCGCACAAACAACATTTAAATTCCGTTTGCATCCAGTGCAAGAGAAAGCAAGCAGACCTAAAGTGCTCATCTGAAGATTATATCAGAACATTTTTAGAGACAGATGTGTGTATTTATGTAGATAGGAGCTGTGGTGATGGATCATTGGCCAACAAATGCTAACCACTCACACATGAGCTTCAGGATTTAGACATCAGCCACACTAGTACAGCTCATTAGCTACACAACACAGTTCGAACAACATTTACACTCAGTGGGTTTAGAAGAGGCATTTAAGGACACTCACTTCATTGAACTTTCTTCATCCTTTTATCCAAACTACTTTGTTCCAGATTAAAAAATACAACAGCAAATGAACAATGCAGCTTATAAAAAACACTGGCATAAATTACACCAACATTTTAGGCCAATGTAGAATTGCATTTTCCCCATTAAGCAGGACTAATAGTTAGTTTGTCAAGATGCTTTTATCACTCGCAGCTCACAGTGCTGTAAGCATTTATTTCACCCTCCTTTCCAAGTTCCATCCTTGCTCCAAGCACTAATCTTCACTTTCACTCCTGCAAGACGTATTAGGGCCTTGAGGTGAACTGAAAGCAATTCATGTTACTGTTCAGCTACATTAACTCAATTATAAACAAAGAGAATGGGTGTCCAGTCTGCTACATTGTCAGGAACTGCTTGTCTGCAATGTGGTGATACACAACTTCCTAAAGGAAGAGTGTTGCTGTTTGATGAGAGTTTCTTTCCATCAAGCAAACAGCAGTATTCTATCTGAACCGTTTTTGTGGGGGGAGATTACACTATCACTTAGGATACACGTTTCTTTCTATTAAAAATTGCCTATCAGTGTGACTCCTGGTTGTCAAAGGGAATGTCTCCTTGATAATGGAGTTGTCTTCCTTTTATGCCAATCATGTCTGTGCAGTCAGTTAAAAGCATGTAAGTTATGAGCCTTTAAGGGAGCCTATGGAATTATGAAAATTAATAAGTGGGCAAGAAAGCAGGCAAAGCTATCAGCCACCCAATTAGAAAGTCATTTGACTCCACAGCCACCTCAACAGTCAGACAGCCAATCAGCCAACAGTCATTTGGACATCAGTAAGTGGCTGATATTAGAGTTATTTAGGTCAGGCACAGTGCCAGAGTAGTTAGATGAGATGGCTGTTGTCTGTCGAGGGATACTGGCTGCCCAGTCAGACAGATAAGGACAAATAAGGAGAAGGAAATGTAAAGCGGAGAAACTACAGTAAGACACTTGAAGTGAAGGAGACACTCGAAGAATTTACAGGACAATACTTTGAATGCAGAGTGCAGATAGAGCTGTTAACGTGACAAGGATAAAATTTGTAACCTCACATTGGACTCCCAAACTGTTCTCCGTATGGAGGGATCTACCGCCTGCAAAGTAGGGATGCAAAATGGATACAGATCGATCTTGAAGGCAAATTGCAGACAGCAATCTGTTTAAACTTCACATAACCTCAGTGACTAGCAGATCTGAAGTGTAAACACAACAATAGAGGGATGAAGCCAACTGGATGGCTGTGCAGATTGAACAAATTACATTACATGACTCTTCCTTGGGTGACATTATGTGAACTACACAATATGAGTTATAGCTAGTGCCATGGCAGATGAGGAACTTTTTAATGCAACATTATGTTATAAGATGAAAATGAAGAAATTCATAGGCTTATTCTAGTCTAGCTATAGTCTATAGTCTATAACTGGACACGCCAGATGATTTTTTACATGACTGCATTTCAAAGCAACCAAAAGAAATGAAGGGTGCTATTGTTTTGTGCACCATGTACAAGTTCTGATTTAATCATGACAGAAGAACACCAGAGTCTAATCTTTTGCTAATATTACCATGAAGCATCCAGACTGCATGTCTCTCAACTCCCCAAAACACTTTTTGGTCTAGGCTCCCCCCTCCCTGTGCATGAACCACCTGATGTCTGGCTCTCTGTAATCGGTATGGTTCCCCATACCCTTTCTCTATTATAATCTACCAAGCCACTAAACAGATTTAACTGTGTGACAAAACTGTATCAGCAATGGAGTTCACCAAACAATCTCAGGAAGGGGCCCACATGCTGCCTGCCCAATGGCAAGATGATTTAGGCCCCAGGTGCCAAACATGCAGGGAGGGGGTACGTCTCTCTAATCCAGTTTTACACTTTCCCACGTTTTGACAAGTCTGTTCCTTTCAGTTCCCAAATGCTAACTGACAAGGGCCTTTGGACCTTGGTTCTGGGTGGGGTCAGCAGCCTGCAGCGCGACACAGGGGCAAATGTTTCAGAAATAAGTGGGCAGGTTAAAAAAAGTAAAGAATCTTGGAAAGTAGAGAAGTTGTATGAAATGGGCATGTGGAGCAGAACAGGGGAAGGTCAGTGACTTCTATAGTTTGATAGTGGCCTTTGTCCTTTCACTTACTTCTTTCATGTTGGAGTCCAGATAGTCAGTGTGATTTCCCAACAGGGGATATCATGTTGAGAAATGGAGGATAAGACTATAGAGTTCCCAAATGCTTACTGAGAGTTAGTGTTTTAATGCTTGATGACTTGCTGAACTCCAGCCTGATCAAAACAAGGAACTGACCAAAAGTCTGGTTGGCTAAAGGGCATGCTAAACTTCCCCGGAAATTAATGTAGGAATGAGAACTTCCACAATGGTTGAAGCTGGATTTCCTGCTAACTTATCGCATATTCTTTTCCCATCCTGGGCCTCAGGGGCTGTTTCTATTACTGTCCCTTGGTTGGGCAGAGAAAAATGCCAGAGAAAAGTGAAAAGATTACTGAATATCACCACCCTCCACCCTCCCTCTCTCTCATTGTCTCCCTGCAGTCATCTTAGCCCCTCGGGACTGTTCAGACTACAATGTGCTCGAGGTGAGGAAGAACG
Organism: Acanthopagrus latus; assembly: GCF_904848185.1. NCBI lineage: Eukaryota > Metazoa > Chordata > Actinopteri > Spariformes > Sparidae > Acanthopagrus > Acanthopagrus latus. The sequence continues at coordinate 10,954,838 of NC_051052.1, read as the reverse complement.
GCGTGTATCGCGTGACCCCTGATCCTCGCAACGGGACATTTGAGGTCTTCTGCGACATGGAGTCCTATGGAGGTGGATGGACCGTGATACAGCAACGGCTCGATGGCTCTGTCAGCTTCAACCGCACCTGGGCCGAGTATAAGAAAGGTTTCGGGAACCTCAGGTAATGGACTAGAGTGTCAATACTAGCTTCAATGTACTGTAGACAACCAGTTCTATTCAACTCTTACGTTTAGGCTTAAATGTAATGGCTGCAATTAAAGGTAATTTGGCAGATTTGCAGATTATTTTGCAGGACAGAATGCCTATACAATGCCCAAAGAATTGTGAAAAATGCTCATCAAAATTTTCAAGTCTTCAAGCTGCCTATTTTGTCTAACCGATAGTCCAAAACAGGAAGACTCTTACTCTTACTCTAGTCTTAATATAATAAATGACAAAGAAAAGCAGATAATCATTATATTTAAGAAGCCTGGACCAGCAACTGTTTCATATTTTTTTTGGGCAATTAATCTTCTTGTGATGGATTCATGATGTATTGATTTAATTTACTTATCACTACAGCTCACTGTCAAAGCTAAAATTATATTTTGATGCAAGGCTTGACTGGGTGTGCTGGGGTTCAAATATGAACACAAAGACATATATAACAGACTTAATTGCATGCTGGTTCGTGCCACCACCCCATATAGAGGGCAGTTCGCATTGAAAGGCGCTGGAAAACTTGAGGTCTAAGAAAATAACCCTGAGAATCTAATTCATTATCTGTCAGTGCAATACCAAATCACCCAAGTACCCTTCTGACTAAAATAATATAAAAGGCAGGCAAAACACAAACCCCAAGAAGTTCAACATGAGAAACTTGAAAAGAGAGAACTGATGGTGGGAAATCTACAAGCTGCCACCTACTTTACCTCAACTTTGGCTCAGCAACTGGCCTTTAATCATCTTCTAAGTAGGCCTGCAACTAACAATTATTTTAATTTATAGTTAATCTTATTGTGTTTTCAATAATTTTACTAGTTCTGGTTTATAAAATGTAAAAAATGTCTCCCAGAGCCTTTGATAATATCCTCAAATGCACTGTTTTGTCCACAACCAAAAGATATTCAGTTTACTGAAAAAAAATAAATTAGTTTTTGCTATTTCTTGCTTAAAGAAATACTCAAACTTCTTACCTGATTATCAAAAGAGAGGGTGATTAATCAAGCAGTTGCCAAAAAATCGAGTAAACATTGCAGCTCTACTTCTCAGCCTCACCTAACTGAAACCTACCACCTGCTCAGTTAACCATAGGGGTGAGCTAGACTGAAGCAAATCTTCAACGTAACAGGAAACAATGCGTTAATTCAAGATTCTTCTGTTACTCTTGACTAGCAAAACTCATCTTTGGAAATCCAAGTACACCCATCAGTGCATCAACTGTAATAGAGTGTTATTTGTTACAAAACAGCTTCAACCTTCCTCCCACCACTTAAGAGTGACCCGTCAGTGCTTAGAGGACCTTACAATGTGCACCTGTTCTCACTATCACTATCATTATTACATGTAAAACAACAAATAAATACAAATACAGCAAAAGAGAAGGGCTCACACATTTTATCAGATAATACACGTCTTGACTTAAATTAAAGGTCTAAGACAAAACAAAAGATTGTTAAAGTTAGGAACAGGCGAAAATGTTGGGAAGCAGCCCCTTTCACACTGATTATATTTTGTGTTCATGCAGAGCCTCCTCTATAGCCTCTGACCGGATTAAAATTTCAGCTCTTTTTCTCTATTTTTGTCTCAGCTCCTGTAGGAAGGAATTTTATAAGGGAAATAACCATGGCTACCCCTTGATAACGTTGCCTACAGATCTAGTATAACCTCCCACTGAAAGAATAATGTCTGCTCTCATCTTTCTTTTACTGCCACACTACTCTCCCCTTGCATCTCCTCCTTTCCTCTCCTCCCCTGTGGGGATGAGTAAATTCAGTTAGAGTATCCACTTTCTAATCAAGTGAACAAGCATATGAGCTCGTTCATAACCTATATCTCATTTTGTTCTCTTCCATCCCCCCTCCCTTATCTGCTTTTTTTCCTCTGCTGTAGAGGTGAGTTCTGGCTGGGCAATGACCATATCCACTTGCTGACAAAGGCCAAAGACATGATCGTGCGTATTGAGCTGGAGGACTTTGAGGGTGTGCGGGAGTATGCCAAGTACGACCAGTTCTATGTGGCCAATGAATTCCTTCGCTATCGGCTGTCTGTCAGCGGATACAGGTACAATATTGGTTTCTCTGCATGTGTGATCAAATTTTATAAAGGAGGACTACATCTTAAATAAATCGATGTGCCATTGCAGTGGGACAGCCGGGAATGCCATCAGCTTCAACAAGCACTTCAACCATGACCAGAAGTTTTTCTCCACGCCCGACCGTGACAACGACATGTACCCCTCTGGAAACTGCGGCGCCTATTACAGCTCCGGCTGGTGGTTCGACGCCTGCATGTCTGCCAACCTCAACGGGAAGTACTATCACAAGAGGTACAAGGGAGTCCGAAATGGGATCTTCTGGGGAACATGGCACAACATGACGACAGAGTACTACCCCACCAACTACAGGCAGGCCTTCAAGACTGTCAAGATGATGATACGGCCCAAGAACTACGCTCCTTAAGAGGGCAGGTACAGTGAATTATCATGAGTGTAGTCAGTCAGACAAACACAAACAAAGACAGTCAGAAAAATGGAAGAACAAGTAGCCTGAGAAGCTCATACACATGCGCATAGTCATGCATTTGCACACATTTACACATGCATACGTGTACAGCGAAAAAGAAGTCCTATAGACAGTTTGAATGCAGTAATAACAAAAGTAATTGTGAAAAAAATTAACTGTGCTATTACTTTTTTCCACTGGGGTGAGCCTGGCCTTCAAAATGTTGGATTAAAACGATGATAATAAAGGACAATGGACTATGAACGATGATGGACTAATAAAAAAACCACACATGCAGTGTAAAGGCCAGCCTCCTACAGGGGCCATAATATTAAACGGAGGGTTACCATGAGAGATTTTTTCGCTCTTTCTCTGACATTTCTCCACTTCCTGTCCTGGTGCCTCCTGCTATAAACCCAGCTGAGACGCACCACAGCACACAATGGTAGTAAAAACTAATGAGCTATCACTCTCTCCACTCTGAATGGTTTAATAATTAACAGCAGCCACTCAGGTGAGGTATATGAGAGCTAAGTTTTAAAGTGGGTCTGAAATTCATTGTCACAGACCTCACGCTGGGGTCAGAGTGTTTGAAAGAAAACCTACAGGAAGTGGTATACAACACTTACAGGTTCTCTGTCGTTTATTTAATTACACTGGGACATTTTACTAATGTATAACCATCCTTTACAATAAAAAACACCCCAGCATAAATATGCAGCCTGAGATAAATTTATATCAGATCACTCCCAAGTACATTCTGCATTATTGATGCTTTAGTAAATTCTTCTTGACAGCAGCTGCAGAGCAGGACTGCTGCAAGATAAAAAAAAAAATGTTTTTCCACCCTTGGGTGCACTGAACTACTGCACATCTCTTGATGCCACACACCAGTTTTCATATGGAGAAAAAAAAAAGTAAAAAAAGTGTCCTCCCTGACTCACCACTTGTACGATACTGCTGCCTGATGTTAGAAAACTGTATTGCATCATTTAATCCATTCTATACACACTGTGAATGGGAAGGATGGGGAAAGAAATGTTTCGCTTTAAGAACGTGTACAGTATTTATTTTATTTTGTGAGGTATGATAGCTTTTATATAATACATAGGTCCTACAGTATAAGTTTTGACGATTGTTGATATTCGAGAAGCGATAAAGACTGTGCATTATTGTGACCATTCATAGTAATTTTGTGTGTATTTGGAGCTTTGTGTGTACAATATTGACCTTTTCTATCATTCATATTCAACTGTCATGGCAAAAGATTATGCACTTTTGATATCAAAAAAATGAATAAAGTTCTAACTACATGGCTGTATACATCGCAGTGTCTGGTAGTTTTAAATCACATTGATGCCTGCTTATTTTTGAAAGCTCCTTCCTTATTGGAATCACCTTTTAATGAATGTATACAAAAATGTATACAACTTTAGCATGAGTATCCATGAGTATAAATCTCACACTCTTAAGTCTCTGTTGTCTAATAACCTGGGCGCTTTGACGTCTGTAAAAATGGAAGGATTAGTTGATGCATGCCCATAATAAATGGGTTAATCAGGTGTTGACTCAATAAAGCCGCTCAGTGAAAGAATGAGCTCATATGAAGTTCAAACTGTGGGCGTACTTGAATGTCTTCTTACTGTATGTGAGTATTGAGTTAATAATAAAGTATTGTGCTCATCCACAGTTGATTTCACTTTTGTTTAAACCTTGAAAACATCTTAAGATTTGAGATAAATGTCATAGGAAACATAAAATCATCTAAAGTACCATGATTTGCTGTAAACATCAATTTAACTAGAACATAAAAATGGTTGTCGTTGATAAACAGACACATTAAATCCAACAGTACAATCTTTTACAAGCATTCATAACCTTTTCTTTTGATCTTCTCATAAGTTATTTGAGTAAATCCTGCTACTGCCACTGCAAAATATGGTGTTTGTCCTCCCTGTGGGACTGCCATCCCCATGAAATATGATGCCATACAACATTTACGAGTCTTACCTCATCCAGGCACTGGAAAGCAGGACTAGCAGAGACATGAATAGCGGCAGAGGTCTGCTCCTCTGGGAGTGCAGCATCAGGTGCAAGGGCCACTAGGGGGGCGTCCTTCTCCATTCCTTTTTCCTCCTCCTCCTCCTCTTGATCTTCCAGCCCCACTTTCCCTCTGCTGAGAGGCCTCCTATCCCGATGCTCCTCCTCAGACAGACTCACTAATGCAAAACACATAGATACAGTAGGTCAAGCAAGGCTAGGAAGAAATACGGGCACATACTCATAACCACTTTTCAGTAAACTATAATATAATTATGAGGCAGAGGAGAGCGCACAAAGGGCCAATCAGATAAATATATGAACGCTGTGCTTTTACTCTGAAATGTTGGAGTCGGAAGTTTTGCTGCCAGAGATCAAAATTAAAACACATTTAACTCATATCTAACTAGTTAGGTTGTGTTACCTTAAACCGCACATAAGGAATTCTGGGGTATCTTAATAATAATAAAACAAAATCATACCAGAAAATGGATTTATAATATAATTTGATATATTCGTTTGTTAAAAAGCCAATTAAGCAACAGGTCAAATGTAACAATTTGTCATCTTAGCATTACGCTAATGACGCCCGCTTTCCTTTTCAATGTTTTGCCCTTCAATGTTTTGAAACACTTACAATAATACTGTCATGTTATGTCGCACATGTAAACCTAAATACTTCTCATTTGGCTTAATTATTGCCCCCAAACACCTTAGTTCCTCTTTAACACATTCACATTGAAATGTCTGCTAATACAGTTAAAAACACTGCGTTGCCCTCTGAAAACTACACAAGCTAGCTTGCTAATTAGCTGAAAAGAGTTAGCCCTAATGTTTGGGGTGTTGTCTGCTAAACAAAGAAGCAAACACTCATGCAAATGTCTTACTTGTCGATATCTCCGAGTCGTCGTTCTTACACGTCTTCAAGAAGCCGTCCCTTTGTCCTGTAAAACCACAAAGACCATACAACTTGAAATACAGCCAATGTTAATGTTGGCAAAAGTCAAATCACAGATTTTAACTCTGGTTGAACTGGCGTGGTGTTGTTGTTACCATGGCAACGACGCAACGTAACGTCAGGAGTGAAGTCCCCTATTATCACGATTATTTCTACACAAGCTACATTTAGCTTGTGTTTATTATATTCACCAATATATTATACAAAGATCTAAAAGGTTTAAACAAGTGCACTCTTACAATCAATTCTTATCTTTACACTTACACTGACCGCCCAGCAGATGGCGGTATTTAGTTGTCAGCTGTAGTCGTCTTTGCAGCACATGAACAACATACACTATATTACCAAAAGTATTCGCTCACCTGCCTTTACTCATTCTATGAACTGAAGTGCCATCCCATTCCTAACTCATAGAATTCAATATGATGTCGGTCCACCTTTTGCAGCTATTACAGCTTCAACTCTTCTGGGAAGACTGTCCACAAGGTTGAGGAGAGTGTTTATAGGAATTTTTGACCATTCTTCCAAAAGCGCATTGGTGAGGTCACACACTGATGTTGGTCGAGAAGGCCTGGCTCTCAGTCTCCGCTCTAATTCATCCCAAAGGTGTTCTATCGGGTTCAGGTCAGGACTCTGTGCAGGCCAGTCAAGTTCATCCACACCAGACTCTGTCATCCACGTCTTTATGGACCTTGCTTTGTGCACTGGTGCACAGTCATGTTGGAAGAGGAAGGGGCCCGCTCCAAACTGTTCCCACAAGGTTGGGAGCATGGAATTGTCCAAAATGTTTTGGTATCCTGAAGCATTCAATGTTCCTTTCACTGGAACTAAGGGGCCAAGCCCAGCTCCTGAAAAACAACCCCATACCATAATTCCTCCTCCACCAAATTTCACAGTTGGCACAATGCAATCTGAAATGTACCGTTCTCCTGGCAACCTCCAAACCCAGACTCGTCCATCAGATTGCCAGATGGAAAAGCGTGATTCATCACTCCAGAGAACGCGTCTCCACTGCTCTAGAGGCCAGTGACGGCGTGCTTTACACCATTGCATCCGACGCCTTGCATTGCACTTGGTGATGTGTGGCTTGGCTGCAGCTGCTCGGCCATGGAAACCCATTCCATGAAGCTCTCTGCGTACTGTACTTGGGCTAATCTGAAGGTCACATGAAGTTTGTAGCTCTCTAGCAATTGACTGTGCAGAAAGTCGGCGACCTCTTTGCACTATGCGCTTCAGCATCCGCTGACCCCTCTCCGTCACTTTACGTGGCCTACCACTTCGTGGCTGAGTTGCTGTTGTTCCCAAACGCTTCCATTTTGTTATAATAGAGCTGACAGTTGACTGTGGAATATTTAGGAGCGAGGAAATTTCACGACTGGATTTGTTGCACAAGTGGCATCCTATGACAGTTCCACGCTGGAATTCACTGAGCTCCTGAGAGCGGCCCATTCTTTCACAAATGTCTTGTTTCACAGTCTGCATGCCAGAGTGCTTGAATTTATACACCTGGGGCCAGGCCAAGTGATTAGAACACCTGATTCTGATCATTTGAATGGGTGAGCGAATACTTTTGGTAATATAGTGTATGTCATTCAGCTGTCAGGCAGACAGATCATTGCACTAAAACATGATAGTGGATCGGACTGACCGGAATCCAAGGTGAAAGCGATGGTGGTGACGCAATGCTCTCCTGACAGCTTCTTTTCCCACAGTGCACTCTGGGAGCTGGCATGGCCTCCGTTACTCAACTCCCTCCAACAGCTGCAGGGGATGTGTTATCTCTGCTTTGTATGTGAGAGCATGCCAAAATGTGTGTGAAGGAAAACCCCCTCAGGATTTCAGGTCAGGGATGATTAGTAAAAGGTAGACACAGAGGTGATCAAACTCATATAAAAGGCACGTTTAACCTCTTCTCCTTAATGGGAGGGCCAGCCTTAAATCTTTGCATGAATTGTGGGCGTTTGCATGTTTCTTATTTGCGTTGGTTTTACTGGCCGTCCCACCAATAGCCCTCGTCTTCAAAGGCTGATTTCTCTGTCACTGATTGTAATTATTGTCTACAAAAACAAACAAAACCATATGGCTTAACATATGGTGCAGGTATGTGCTTTGAGGGTGAGTGCATCTTCACGCGCAGGAAGATACGCATGTAAATTTTGTGTGCAAAAGCTTAGCACAGTAATGCCTGCACTTACACCACACCCAGCCTCCGTGAGGTTTACTGGCATCATTAAAGTAATTGCTGTGCCTAAAACTTAGCTGCAATTTACTTTAGCCATATCTGACCATCTGATTGTACACTGTTTTGCAATTTTGGTTGTTTTGGCAGTGGGAAATCCTATTTTCGTGCACAAAGTCAACAACTGCAATGACTAATTTTCCAGTGGTTGCAGTTTTGTTTGACGCATTATCCACGGCTTGGCTTCTGCTTTTTTGGAATTTTGGAAACAGTGACACGGGGGAGAAGCATCGGCTAAATGAGCTATAATGGCAATTTTTTTTTTCGATCACAAAATTTCATGCATGACAGAAACACAATCTGCCGTCTTCCCATTGTGAGCCAGAAGGAATTAAGCAGTGCGAAATGAAGGCGAGTGTTGTCCCCCTTCTACATGCGGGACCAAATTAGACTTTTAAAGCCAGGTTCTGTAATTAAACCTGTTAATTATGTAGTAGCCCTAATTTTACCACCCCTCGTTAAATCCCAACAAATCACCTGCTGCTTTGGGATGAATGTTTTTTTTCGGTGGAATGCAGTTTTTTTCCCAAATTAACCTTGAATCCCCTCCAACAGTCTGGATATGCAAACGTCTGAATCCTGGCAGACTCCAGTGTATTTTCTGCAGAATGAATATGCCCCGTCATGTGACAAGTTATGACCATTTTTGGCTTAATAAAACATAAGTCCCTGTTTGATAGCTATTTTGAGGCAGAGTAACATTTTGCAGATGTAGCTTCACCCTTCCATCTCAGTCAAACTGTTCAAATCCGCTGACTGTACGTGTGTTATAAAACGCTGTTTCGCCATATCTTCCCGTCAGCCCGGCCAAACTTGCTGGTTAACAGGAACTGCTGTGAAATTTTACAATGTTCAGCAGATGCTGATGAATCAGTCACCAGGGGCAGTGAGAAGGGCTGAAGACTGGGATTATACAATACGTTAAAAAGATGATGTTGTACAGTTGAATGGCTGTAAGGATGGGAATGTCTGTCTGCCATCTGGTTCAGATTGAAATATTTCCAATTGAAATATGTCCTTTTACTTTTCATCCAGCATCCATCATCAGATCAAAATATCATATTTTCTCACATTTTTGCTGTATGGTTACACAGGATATCCATCATTCACCTCAATGTCAGCAAAACAAAAGATGCTATAATTGTTGCCTCGACGCTTGATTCTCAGTTGAAAAGGCTGACAGTTTTAAAATACCGTGACAGAAGTCAATCGGTCTGGTATAGACACTAAAGAAAGGTCTGGCTGCACCAAATCTAATTCTAGTACGGGGGCGGGGTGGAAAATGTCGCAATCATCTTGGTGTCCCTGCAAATTAGTGCAGGGGGGAACTTGTTGTACGCACAGGGGAGACAAGCCATGGCATGGAAATGGCAGCTGCTTGTTGACGTTCACACCGTTAGCGGCCAGGTTAGGGTCAGGGTAACTTGCCATTCTCAGCATGTAGGCCGCTGGCTCTGAGGTTGTTGTTGGCAGAGTCTGGACACTGTAAGACGCAGATAGCAGTAGGGAGGATAGGGTTAGCACCTGAAACAGGGAGGTTACACCACCAGCCCACATCTGTGAGTCAGACTACTGGACAGTTGCCTCGGCCCAGCCTCTACCAGCACACTCATACAAGAAATGAGCCGGCAAACTAACAATCATCTGGAATCTTGTCAATATCAGCCACTTTTATCGAACCATTCCATGTCATCTGTTACAAACCAAAACAAATTAACACACGTAACCAACAGTGCCGGCAAAACATTTGGTCTCCCCACACCCAACCTTGCAGAGCTAACACAGCCAGCTTGTGTTTAGTGCTGTTTAGCAAATGTTAGCATGCTGCTCAGCAAACAAGTGCTGCGAACGTGGGAATGTGAAGACATTATTCCTGCTAAATATCAACGCGTGAGCAGTCGTCTTCGTTGTGACGTCAGCATGCTGATGTTGGCATAGGTCAGCCTGTGGGTGTGCTTAATAGACAGTCCGTCTTGTGCTTGACTTTAGAGGCTGCTGTTTGTCTTGTTTTAGTGAACTCTGTGTAAAAGCAGGTCAAGAACCACAGAAACCATCTGTCAGACTGTGTGTGTGTGTTTGTGTGTGTGTGTCCTGAGTGTGGTTGCTTGTCTGCTAGCCCGTGCATAAACCAGGCCTATGGAAAAAGTTACTGTACTCCCAGGGCGAAGTGTCCAGATCCCTGTTTTACTGCTGTATTGTAGTCACAACAAACCCAGCTCGGGGATTGGGGGTAATTTTACAACCCCCTCCGACTCTGGGTTCCTGTCTTTCATGTGCAGTTGGGTGCTGGGAGGCCGCTGTAAATGAACGTATTAAAATGCACACTGACTTCTCTCTCACACACACACACACACACACACACACGCACACACACACACACACACACACACAATATGTAGTGTTCTTTTTCCACACACAAAATCTGCTGTTGCAATTTTTCTTGTCAAAGAGTTTGTCCTTCAGACAAAGCGTCTGGAGACACTTCATAAACAGATGTTTTAAAGCCTCTTAAAACCGTGAAACCAGCTTTTTTTATTGAAGCTCAGACGGAATACTTTGTGCACTTCTAAATCGTATTTGTGTCCCTGAGAAAAGCTTTACCTTATATTCAAAGGTGGGATGATATATAATGGAAGATGTTGAGATTACTGTTATTTCACCAGAGGGCTGGCAACACAAAACATTATCCAGCTCCTCATTGTCCTCTGTCTCGGATCAAACTGCAAACTATTTTTGCGCCATCAAATCTGAGATTAATAGACTACCTAAAACATAAATCACTGAACAATTGAGATCTGCTTTTGGCAAAGAAGGAGCCTGATGTCATCCTTCTCTAAAGGATCTCTGTGGAGAATCCAGAGCTTTGTTCCACTGTGTGTCAGCACGCAGAACGAAGGCCTGGGATAAAAAAAACATGCTTTTTACTGTAACCCACGGACCATAAGACCCCCTGCAGCTTGGACTCCCTTGACTCACCCATGCATTTGACTCTTCAGAAAAGAAAAAAGAAAAAAAATCATATGTGCTGAACAGGCTTGTCTGTGTTTCCAGTCGACTAAAGCCACATGTGTGAGCCATCAACAGCTGCGACCATTTGAAGAAAATCTTGAAGCAGTTGGAACAAATACGGATCTTTGATGAGTCTTTAAATCATCACGGACATGAGCAAAAGTTGCATTTTATCGGGACATATAAGGAGGCGAAAAGTTTCAAGCACTGGGATGCAAAGCAGCAGGATCTTGAGGAGGACGAGCCATACGCACGAACCGGGTGAATGATGCAGAAAAACAAGGTCATGTAGGCTGCAGCTCATAAGCGGCTTCACCTCAAAAAAGAAATGAGAGGAAAACAAGATGGCTGACACCTCAGCTACTTCCATCATCACCTCCAGGAAAAAAAATGTTTCTTATTCGTTTTACTAGCCCAACATGACATTTTACTTTACCCTCGGGATATCAAGCAATCTCTGTAGTTTGGCCCTATCTTGTCAAATTTCCCCATTTCTTCCCAATTCTTTAGACTTAAAATATGTCAAAACAAAAGACATCTGTCGTGTGTTGTGTAGACACCCACAGTCACAACGGATTCTGCTCTGATCCATAAGGGACGGGAGGAGAGCTCAGAGTATTACGCTAAATAATACATGGTTTACATAACACAGTATGCCTCGGCCTTCGCATTTGTTTGGGTATCGACACATGCAAGTTAGTCACGGTTACAACCTGCAAGGCTGCTCCAATGTGTTTTATTGGAGGATATTCCTTTCAGCACTATTAGCAGCAACACCTGGTCTTATTATGGCTTGTGTGTCGGTGGTTGTTTGTGAACATGTGTGTATGTCGGGGCAGAGTCTTCGGCTGCCGCGAGGCTTTGATGAGTCGAGGACTGCCGTCACAGGCCCCTGGGATGAGGTAGTGCTTTCATGCCGTTACCTCATTCAGAAAGTATATCGTGGTGTCATAAAAGAAGAGAGAAAAGGTTAAAGAGACGGTGAAGATCAAGAAGAATGTGTAGTTCAAATAAAGTCGCATTTGACACATCTTTTCCCCGCAGTGAGTGGCAACAGACCGATCTTCTCCGTGATCTCAGCATATTTACAGGGACAAAAAGGCCTGTTCTTCTCCTCCTGCGTTTGATGTGGTCTTTCAAGTTATGTGACAGAGCCATACCCTGTTCCTCACAAGGCCTTATACACTTCTAATGGAAGTGTTCGTGCGGTGCTGGTAATTAATCATCTGCGGCAGCCGTGTGCACCAGGCCGATGTCCAATAAAATGAAGCAAATTGCTGCATAGGTAGAGCCTGAGAGGAAGTGGAGCTTTTTTTAGGAACAATTCATTTTATGCCTCTAGCCTCAGGGCCACTTCACTGACACACTTTACAGTAATAAATTGTTACAGAGAGTTATGTCACATCAGCATTGTTGTGTTCGGTTTCCATTGTGTCTCAAAAATGGCTGCCAAGCCTGTTTATTCTGACACTTGACGCTAGAAACAATGACTGCATTTAAAGTCAGCCTACATAAATTCTAACTCCTGAAGAAAATCAATGGAAAAAACATTAAAAGATAATTACAAATCATTTGGGAAGCCTTGCTCCACGATAAATAAACGGCTGAATCAATGCGAGTTAATGCTTTTCACCCTAAATGCCCGGGCTAATTGTCGTTTGCTGGAGCCCAGTGAATCGCTGCCTTTGTTCACGTTAAACAAAGCAGGGCCATGAGTGGTAAAGAAAGTGGACCTCATCCCAAAAGACTTTACGGGTGAGAACACTGCAGCAAACACAACGCCAGAGAGACAAACATTTTGTAGATTTAGAGTTGGACAAATCCCCGTGTGTGGCTGACGTATGTGAAAATTTCAAGGTAAAGCTTTGACAGTAATTGACTCCAGGTATGTGACCCTCTGTGACCTTTGTGGGGGAATTTATCCAAGGACACCCTACAAATGTCCAGAGGGATTAGAGTTACAATTACCACCACTTTTCTGTTTCTACAGAGCACAGGTTTGAAAGTCATGTATCTATTTTTACTGCTCTCCGCAAGCCTGTATGGACTTCATGGTCATGGATTTGGAAGTATGTTGGAATAACTCGGAAGGGGACACTCAGGTCACATTACCTTACTGAGGACGGTTATAATGCCAAGTTGCATTAAACAGATCGGGTCAGATTGTCTTACTGCAGCAAAGACAAATCAATCTGTCACAAACTGAAGAGTCGGTTTGACTTCTCACGGAAACACACTCATGTTACATAAACATCTCTATGTTTGGTTAAGGATAAGGTTAAGTTTATCAAGGTGGCACTATGGCTGTTTTTTGTAAATGTGCCACGACAGTTTCAATCTTTATCTATACAATGAGGATTTACATCCCATATGCAAGTCTCCATGGTTGGCTCAGCAGGATTAGCCTCTTGCTCTACACTCTCAAAGTCTTATTTTTAAAACACAGTCTAATAAAGTAGAACTATCTTGATAAGAAAATAGTAGAAAGTCTCACTTCATCTCTTGAGCACACAACGTCTGGGAGTAAATCCAAGATTAGTATCAAAACAGCAATGTAATGTTTTTAAAAATAGAAAGGAATTGGCATAAGTGTGCCAATAAAGATTTGATTCACTGATGGATGGATTGATCTTGTTGCATTACTGTGACTATGACCACAATCACGCTGGCTCAGATAACCCTGTTGCCCAGACAGTGAGTCCTAATGATTTTGGACCACCAACAGGTCAAGATTTAAATCAGGCACAGGTAGTCATGACCACTGCAGGAAGAATTCACAATAACATTGTGTTCCCAGGACATTTTACCCAGTTCCCACATTTGGTTTATGAGCCAGCCTCAGCTGTACTTTGTCTTTAGTGGTCATTTTCAAATGAGCAAAGAACAAACAGTTATTGGAACGCAGAGACACAGATGCTTGTAACAACACGTCAGATGAGATTTTCATCACCTGAAAACATCTGTAACTGACCCATCCTTGAGGGTGTTAACCTTTTTTTTACGGGTAACACTGGAATGTCTGCAGAAGAGGGAAAGAAAGAAAGAAAGAAAGAAAGAAAGAAAAAAAGAAAGAAAGAAAGAAAGAAAGAAAGAAAGAAAGAAAGAAAGAACAGCTCTATGATGTGTGTCTGTTCAGTGTTAGATGATTTGAGAGTATCACTGTCGAGACGGATGGAAACAATTAACTTCATCTGCTCGACAGATCTGCAGGGTTGCCTCTCATTTACATACATGTTGACATTGTGAGTGTGTGTGTGTGTGTGTGTGTGTGTGTGTGTGTGTGTTTGTGTGTATTCCCCGCAGATTCACGTAGGAATCCTCCAGGGCCGCCTGGCTTCCTCCCCTTTCATCCCAACCACAGCCCGCGGACGACCACATCCTTGAAAAACGCCGGCCTCCCTGATCGAGGTGGTCGAGTCTACGGAACATCTACGAGACACATCATCCCTCCTCTTTCTTCTGTCTTCTTCTTTCACGGCCTATCCTTTCTCTTTCTCTCTCTATTCCCCCCCCCACACACACACACACTCCACATCTAGTAACTTGTCACTGGTCACCAATAAATGATAATAGCAAAATCTCTGCTGGCTATATTAGGCTCATATTAAGAACCCTGATGTTTCATATTGGAAAACTATGGTTCAGTATTATGGAAATACATGTGTGTATTCCACACACTGATTCAGTAATACCTCTCATTAAATAAAATCAGATGGTATGTTTTTCAATCAGGAACAGGGGTGCCCCTGGATATTTCTAACAGGGGCAAAGGGAGGCCCCTGAAATCCCTGGGGTGGCCACCAGGAGGTGGGGCAGGAGGTGTTGTTAATAAAATTCAGCCACTAAATGTGGCGTTCCATCTCGCCCTTACCATTGCGGTCAGGTCACAGAATCCTCCTACCCCTCGAGCGGTTGCCAGTTTGTGCACCAGCTTACGCTGCTGACAGTAGCTGATGTTAACATTGCAAAAGCTAGCTAGCAAAGGTAACATTGCTACTGCTAGCGAACACTGATGTTGCTGACGGTAGCTAGCTGACGTTAGGGCTCAGCCATTTTCTTTTTTTCACCACAAACTGGCAACTACCAAGACCTCTCCGGCCTTTACCTTGAGCAAGTTTACCAATAAGCCCCCACATCTTTCAGCCGACCACTGCGACACCAGTTCTTTCACTTTCCCGACAGAGAGTCAACCACCAGCCTCTGGTATTCAGGCTTACTCCAATTATTTTACATCTCAAAAGCCCCAAACTACCACTTTCCTTTTGTTTCATTTTTTGTTTTACTAAATGTACAAACCACAGGGACAGACTGTAATTTTCCATGGAGGCCGGTGCCATCTTGAAGAAGGCACAGCTCTTGCATGATATGCTACATCCACAACTTTCTTTTCTTTCTTTTTTTTCCTCCCTCCTGTCTGTGGTCAGAAACAGGCTCAAAACTGTTTCTATGTACTGTGGAGGGATTTCTTTTTAGTCCTACACCCCAAAACCAAAATTACAGAGTAGAGAGCTCAGACTGTGAGGGGGAGGGAGGAATTATGCAGCTTCCACGATGCAAACATCTGACAAAGGGCGATTTAGCTTCTTCATATTCACAAAAAAAAAAAAAAACCTTAATCTCGCCCTCTTGAAAACAGTCATCATCTACTCAAGGGAGAGAAAAAGATGAGAACAAAACAACAAACAAAGAAATGAACACTTAGGAACTGTGTTTGCTGAAAGGCGTCATGACTCACTCCGTCTGCCAAGTCTTGGTGAAACTAATACACTTTTAGGGCATCGAATAACCAACCCCCCACCGTGACTCCAGTCCTCGCACGGCAACGACCGTCCGCCAAATCCTCCAAACTTCACTACTTAGTGGTCAGTTTAATGAGGTGTCAAAGCCTGGCCACGGTGAAATGAAGTGATAAAAAACATAGTGGCGCAGACCTGCTTCTGGACCAGATGACTTACAAGTGAAGGAGAATGCAAAATGGAGAGACAATTTGAAAAAAAAAAAAAGAATAAAGGGGTATTTTAAAAGCTGCCGATGACGCGTTCGTTCTGCGAGCAAGTCGACAAGTTAACACAAGCATTCGGCCGGCGAGCAGAGATGAGCAGATGCTGAGATCACGGTGAAGATATGCAGCTCCGGGGTCGACCGCAGGCTCTCTCGATGACCTCTGAGCCCTCTGTAAGCTGTGCGGGGTTTCGGCCGGTGGTGCTTGGGGGTTAAAATTCCCAAAACAAAAATGACACCAACCAGAAAACACACTCCATTTGATAACATTCTGATGTGTTTTCTGGTTGATCTCGTTTTGCTTTTTGAATTTGCAATCATGTTTTTTCTGTCTTTGCCGTTGTGATTTGCGTCCGTCGGCCCCCGTAATAAAGTTATATTATCTGCAGTTCGCCTCCATGAACAATCCGTGTGTCACTGCTCTACTGTAGCAGATGTATAACTTCATACTGCCACACGCTGTGACCTGAGTCCCACAGGTTATAAACCTTTACTGTGTGCATATGTATGTCTGTTTCTGTGAGTTCACAATGTATAGGGAAACATTTAATAGCCTGCGAGTCTGGAAGAGCAGACTCAGTCGATGACTCTGTGACACTTGTATCTGTGTGTTTAGTGCAGATTCTCTGTAAAAACGAGAGTCCAGCTTTTCATTCGCGGGAACTTTTATTGAGCTCTCTTGTGAAACAGAAGGGACACAGTGAAGAAAATACACACACTTTGGACTGCCACGTGTGAGTGATAAATAATGCAAAATTCAATGGAAGTTCAAAAGAAGCTTGTGCCAAGATGGCAGCTTAAGCCAAAACTGAAACAGCATATGAGTCTCTTTTACTGCCCCTCCTGTATGGGATCAGTTTATGCCCAAATTAATGCAAGTCCCACTCAGATCCGTGGATATGTAGAGTTGACATGTCTGTATTGATGTTCGGTTGTTCACTTGAATATTTGAATAAAGAACCTATTTGTAAGAAAAGCAGATTTTTGAGTTTCATTCCCAAACTTGTCAAAAACAAGAAGACGTCATTGGCGATTGTAGTGTCCCCGACCAGCTGCCATCCCAACGTGACGGACTCAAACATCAACTTCTTTTTATGAACAGGAACATTATTAAAATGTGCACGTCATCGTTGCCTTGTGAAAAGACAACATCTCACGAGCCAGCAGTCCTGCTTTCAGTTGTGTGACTGCAATTTTACAGATGATCCGATGGATTTATCTCGGAAGCAGGAGAATTGCGTCCCGGTTGCATGAACCTGCGAACACTTAAGGCCGCATGAAAACTGCCTGTTCTGACTGACTGAGAGTCCAAAACCCAAAGACATTCAGTTTGAAATGGAGAAAAAATAAAACTGTGAATCCTCACTTTCTAAACACAGAACTATCTGCATTTTTTTCTTGACAGATAACAAAGATCAAAATTCTTGCCTATTCCGTCGACCTACTGTAACCACGGCGGGATACATCAGGACAAAAAACACAGACAGATGAGCTCAGAGGTCGGCGCCTCATCGGGGTCGACAGCACACTCACATATACACACACATATGTATCATCATCGTGCTGTAGTCTCATCAGTGCTGGAAAGCAGATGTTCCAGTGAGAACTCGCCCTTCATGGTAAATCATCCTTCAGACACACCATCGACATATTTCACTCGAATGCACACAAACACACACAGACGAGCTCGAGCGCGACACCCAGACGGTACAGTTCACCATAAGTCAGACTTGGACCGAGATATGAAGACGGCACGGGGAAGAGGATGTTTTTAAGCTGGCATGAGTCGTGGGGGTTTGTTTACTTCACCGCCAAGTTATTTAACCATCAGCAGAGACTTTTCTTTCGCATGTATTTACGTATGTGTGAGCAGATATGCATCTAAACCTCTATATACTCTAGAACGTGTCTGTAGGGAAGATTTAGAAGTAAATCGGAAGAGTTGGATAGGGGGTCCCCCCCCAAACCCCCAACCCCCGAGATCTCTCAAAGGATAGAGATTTAAGGGACCTGGTGGGAGGTTTAAGAGCTTTTCTTTAAGTTTGGTTAAGCCTGCAACTCACATCTGTCTGAGAACAGGTGTGCTGGCTCCAGGTTCACACACACTGACAAGATGCTGACACTCACATACATTCGTGAATAACACTTCCTCTCTGTGCATTCCTTCAGAGGAGATAAACTTTACAACCCAGGAGTGAAAAAGTGGCATGAGAGGATAAGGAGAGGAGCTGTTGGGAGATGATGACACGAGGTGGGGAGGGCTAGGCTGAGATGGAGGGAGTAAAGGAGGGGAGGAGGGATGAGAGGGAGGATGAGGAGCATAAGGAAGACGTTGAGCCGAGAGCTTATTCGGGGAGCGGGGTAGTAAAAAGACAGACGATAAGAAAAGGGGTGATAAAGAAGACAGGATGAGGGACTGAGGAGGAGAGATTGTGTTTATTTGATTTCACGTATTTACTGAAGGAGCATTATTTTCATTAAGACAGCTCTGATGACTTGGTGAGAGACACTGAGGACACCACAGCTCACAACCATCAAATCTCTGATAAAAAGACATCGGATCCCCACATTTCTTGGGAAATGGTTTAAACGGAATGCGAAACCCCCCAAACAATTAATTATTGTGCCTGTGAAAATGGAGCCTAATAAAACACAACTGCAACGAAAAGTAGGGGAAACAGTTGCTTAACGGATGTTGCCGCGGGTCAGACTAACAAACCGAGGATTCCTGTCTCACACAGTGTTTTCATAAATCTATCCAGAAGACCATTATGTCTGTCAGTTTAGCATGTGTTCCTGCCAACAAGCCATTTGAATTGATGTTCGTGTGCTTTAACGGGTGATCTGATAATAATCATAAAGTGCATACATACAAGCCAGACACACTCTTTATGATGTTATCTACATCTCCCGGTCAAACATCGTCATGAAGATGTCAAAAAAAACCAAACATGGCTGATGAAGCAAAAGCATCAACATCTCAAGAGAATCAGAAAAATCAGAAATCAGAAATCAGAAATCAGAAAAAGCTTTATTGCCAAGTACGATGTTACACATATGAGGAATTTGTTGTGGTGATATTGGTGCATGCATCAAATAACTATTAAGTGAAAATATAACAAATTAACAATATAAACTATTTAAAGAATAGAAAATATAACAAATTAACAATATAAACTATTTTAAAAATTAGAAAATATAACTATACAATATAAATATATATACACAATCTGTTTTTTGGGTAAAAGGATAAAAGGAGCAGACCGGCTGGCAGTGAACAATTACAAGAATGATGTGCAAAAGAGTGCAAGAATGTATAGTGATGGACGACATGTGCGTTTATGACAGCTGCTATAAACAGCTTGTGGCATTAATAAACGGCTCACAGAGTGGCATGGCATCAGAGCACTGTGACACACCGCAGCCTCTATTAGTGGTTGAGGTTTATGGCGCTGTCATCCTCTTAAATCCAAGATTGTAGCTTTTGAGAGAAATATAGAATCTCTATAAAAAGAACATGCAGTTAAACAGATGTAAAACTTCCACGTGTTATGCACCAGCCAGTGGTTATCACAAAGCTGCAAAGGAAATTAGGAGAAACTGACGGCGCGTCTATAAAGAAAGCGTTTCAGCCACGACAACGCAGATGGGCCTATTTTTAATCTCTATCTACCAGTTTAGAAATAGTCTTTTCCATGTTATAACAGTTAAATGTAGAATAAAAATAAGGGTTTTTAGTGAAATTATGCCAATGGTTACCAAGAGAGGGCTACATGTTCCCTTATTTAACCTCATCTTAATCCTGGAAATGTATATAAAATTATCCTAAATGCAGATACCGGTCAAGTCCAAATTGAATTCAAGGCTGTTTAACCATTTGGAGTACAGGCATGATTTTGGGCTCCCTTGAAAGGTCATATCCCAAGCTGTCAGAAGATCTGTAAGTGCTTCACTCAGTGGCTGTTGTGGGCTCTAGGGTGGGCACAGAAGCTCATATTTGCTCAAATGAACTGAAAAAGTTAAATACGGATGTGAACAAGACCACCAGTGAGAAGAAGCTATTCCTGCACAGTTATTTCACTTATTATATGTTAAACATACACTGTGCTACACACATGACACTGGCCACTGATCTCAGGTCATTGGTTCTCCAGGGCAGTGGCATACCATAAAATATTGGCCAGAAAGATCTGAGAGATCTGAGTGTGATCTGTTATTAGCAGGTCAGTGCTTGCATTGTGTGAGTTCGTGATGTGTGATTATGGTGACACCTGGTCGTTAAGACTTTATGTGTTCTTCAATTTCAGTCAAGTCAGCGCATATGAATCATAACCTACTTGCTGAGGCAACAAAGATGTATCACAGTTTCAACGTGCAGCATGGCTTAGAGAGGGATTTAAGTTGGACCAAATCGGTTATAGGTCTGTATACATTTAGTATAACAAGTACAATGCAAAAGTACTGGGAATGGGGACACTAAAAGTAAAGTTGCTGTTACATTACTTCCAAATGACAGCTAGTAGGTTAAGAAAATACAGCAAAAGTTTGCAAACATTTGAAGCCAAAACCATAATAAATGTAACATAATTATGATGAACTTTACAGCACAAAATCCTTTCCACAGCTGTAACTCAAGGACAATGATGGCCTTTGGTCAGGAGAAAAGGATTTGGGTACAGCCAGATGACGCAGGGTAAATTAAATCCAATAAAATCTTAAATTCAATTTTAAAACTCACAACCAGGGAAGAGCTGGACCTCTCTTCACCTCGAGCCCCAGTAAGGACAGAAACTACAGTGAGTGAGGAAATGAGCAAATGTGAGATCTCAGCATGCCTTGCCAAATTAAAAGCATGTTTGATCCTTTCAAGCACTCAATTAATGACAATAAAGACTTTTTTCAACTGTTTTCTTTTGAGCAACAAAAGAGACAACATTTCAATAAACTGCATGCACAGGCTTACATATAGTATATTTGTGTGTGTGTGCATATATATGTATAAATACCCTATATATTTAAAAATACCAGACTGTCTGTCTCATCAGGCATTATAGTTTCCTAAAGAAAGACAGATAATTCATAGATACATTGGAACAACAACAACAACAACAACAACAACAACAACAACAAAACCATCATGGACCCAGTATTGAGCCCTGAGGAACACCATGCTATAATTTCTGTCGCTTTTATCAACACTCTTATACTGCAGCAACAGGAGACCTAAAGTAGCCTGAATGGCATAACTATTGTAGCTTTAGTCCATTATCTGTATCTACAGGATGCATTCAGTCACAGCACTGACTGTAGTTTGCCTGCATTCTGGCAACACACTTTCCTCATCCTCCCCCAGCTGTCAATCAATGACAGAGAGGTCTTGTGAAAAGAGGGATTAACAGCTGTGGTATGCGCTGGCAGACAGACAGATCTGGACAGTGTTGGTCTTCACATTACCGTCTCCTTGGTAACAAGAGTAAGTGCGATGGGTCTCGGTCCTGTCAATGAGACACGGCTGACAACATGAAAGATGATTTATACTTTTACCCTGGAGTTATTATTTAGACATTGTTACAAAAGAGCAAAATGAGGACTCTTATCATCTGGTATCTGTATCAGTAGTATGTGACATGATTTAACTGTTACAGAAAGTGAAGATAATGTACTGTAGAAGGGAGTATGATAGGGTGTCTGAGTCTTCAGCAAATTACACTTCTTCACCAGACTCTTTTGTTGCACCCTCTACTTCATTTTTAATGTTTACTTCTTCCATTTAACCACCCTTTGTTCTGACTAAAAAAAAAGAAAAAGAAATCAGGGCGTGATATCTGCAGACTAAGCAGTGCCCTGAAGTAGCATTGGCTGCATCTCAGTTCCCTCTGGATATCTGAGCTCTACATCTTGCCCTTGACATTGAGCCCACAAAGGAAGTACATTGTATCTGCTTGAGTTTGAATGCCTTTTTTCTTTTCCATCATTACCCAGAGCTCATGACCATGGCTGAGTGTTTGACCATAGATCAGAATGATAAATTGCAAGCTTTTTTACCCTGGCACACCTTCGTCTTCAGTACAGTTTTTTTTTGTCAGTTACAAGCCACTGAAATTTTGTGGGATATGTGTTATATATGGTTCAAGGGGATTTATTTGTCATTATACCACACAGGGTTGCATAATGCAATGAGAGTTTGTAACCACTTCTTGGCATACAAACATGGATCATATATACAGTGATGAAGCCAATAAACATGAGCACGTAAACACCCAGGAAACAATTCTGTAGTGCATGTTAAAGATTTATTTCTGGGCGAATGCAAACAGCGACAATAATATGGTGATGACAATATGATCGGCAGCTATACATTCAAAGTTTGACATCAGGTAAACACTGTCCATCAGCTTTGACTTTGTTTGCGCATCAGTGACGGAAACACAGGGTCCACCTCTGCTCGTCCAGTTCCTGTCAAGTGCAACATCTTGGTGCAAGATGTTGTGCTGGAGACGGGTCTCTGTCAGATGTGGGCACAGCAGTTTCTGATTTCACATTGTTTAGCCAGCCTGAGCCCCATTTAGTCCATTTAATTTCCCTGCTACCAGATATTAGCCAGGAGCAGCCTTAAAGTCAAGAACGATTAGCCTGGCTCTTTACCCTGACTCCCTCCCGCTCCTCCCTGTGGCGGTTCAGCTGGTCAGGTTTCGATAGGCGAAAGACGTTGGATCACTAACAAAGATGATTTTTTTTTGTAATGCAATACCTGTATCAGCAACACAACAAGTGATAAAACAACAATGTATTAGAGGAGCAACAAAATTCAAAACTGGTGGAACTGTACACATTTTGCGGGCTTCCGCTATGGGCGGGGAAAAAAATGGTTCGCTAGTGCAGTGGAATTAATCGTCATGAAACAGGAAGCACTTGCAACTTTTCACGTGTTGGATTAGAGTCCTGCCCATAACACTTCTGCATGCCAAATGGGAGGTATAGGTGTAGTGTATACTTGTAAGCCTTGTCCAACAATCACCATTCATTTTTAAACCAGAACATTTAATGGTGCATTCTACGACACTGTTAAACCAAACGTGTAATTAGTCAAAGTTTTATAGTTCCTCATAGCTGCTGTGTCACAGTGTCCAAAACACATGGAAATTCAGAGGCGTGTAAAACACTCAGTGATGAATGGGCCCGTGTGCAAGAGTACAAGAGCTGTTCATCACTGCTTGCCGCTTTGATTAGCGTTGACCCTAGCGCTACATTTTTCACTTTCAATTAAACAGATTAAAACCAAAAGAAAGAGCAGAGGCGATTAGAGGGAATCACTGAAGTGAACAGAGGCATTTATGTGTCTCATAACAAATCACAAGGCTTCTTCGCTGTCACACAACTGATATTTTGTCATTAGCTATATTAGATTTACTCATTGGAGTAAAAAGGCGTGGGTGGAGGATTTCAGTGACATGGCTGATTCCTGCTATGAACGGAGCCGTTTTAGCAGAGGAAAGGGTGGAAAACTGGAACCAGACTTTTAGCACCCTTGAGTATTTATCATGGGTCTTGGGCTAAAGCAAGGTCAGGGTCCTTGAGGTGATTGAGGTGATTGAAGCAATTTCAGCGTAAGACAATACAGAGCCAGAGAACACATCTGTATGTAGTGGATAGTGTAGCTTGCAGCTAATGGATAAAGTTAAAGGTAGCCAAATCCTGCTTAAATCCCTGGACACTGCATACCTCAGCAACACATGAGTTCAGCCAGTGGATGACAAATACCGACTGTACGTACGCAGACACAAAGTTAGCTTTGGATACATTTTTTGGAGACAATTAAATTGATTCATCGTGGGTTATGGGATGAAAAGCTTGAGGTATTGGAAAGTCTCTTTTTCAGGATCTATTTTAATTCGAACTACCCCCGACATTCTCCATAGGAGCACTGTAATTTGCTGCAGCAGAGCGAAGGGAGTAGAGATTCCTCAGTCAGAGCAATAACACTTGGAAGGAGATGACAAGACGTTACTTTCACTGCTTTCCAGGATGCCGTAAGGTGGGTCGACTCTTCATGCAGCAAGGTAGTGATAGTAATATGGGATGACAGGATGTTACAGGTTCACACGACTTTTGAAGAGGTGCGCACATAACCAGACTGTATGAGTCCACGGATAAGAGCCGGGTGAACTTTTGCTAGCTGTGAAATATGTATTGGATATGCTTGAAATTAACTAGTTTGGACAAGATGAATAGAATAAATTGTAAAAATGGGAATAACAGCACATGCTTTCGGGCAGTCTGTGGTCTTTTCAAAAGGATTTTATGATGATGAACTCCACGAGAAAAAGTGACAGTCGTGTGAAGAATGAACACAAGACCTTGAAAGAGAAGCTGCGCACACTTCTGCGTCTGTTTTGGAAAGCTGCAGCTGTGAGACACGGCATCCCCAAATTCTGGAGTGCAAGAAAGGCGTAGGGGAGGAGGCTTCAGATGTTTCCAACGAGCACAACATCTGAAGCACAATAAAGCTTTTTGTACTGTGTTTTTTTTTTGTTTTTTTTGCCCGAGTGACCTTTATCTATACCAAAGTAATATATTTACTTTAACTCAAGTACGACTAATGGGTACTTTGAAAAATAATCGTGAACATTTGTTACTACATTACGTTTGCCACAATCGTGTATTTAAAACCAGTGCACTATACCTGCAATCAATCCATCCGCGAGCATGCGAGGAGAAGCTTGGCTCACAAACACTTTTGTGAAAGGGGAATGAACCAAAGGCTGAAAGACTTTTCCTATCTGGGCGGACATCTCAGTGTTGTTGGAGTAATTGTGTAAAGAGAAAAAATATTATTTTCTTTGTGGTTATTACAAACTTAAGTGGAAGAAGGGACAGTAGGACAAAGTAGAAACACAGAACAGGCTGTGCAAATGTTTTTGTTGGATAAATCTTGCAGGTTTTCTCTGCTACCAGAAATATCTCAAGAGTAAATGTCTCTGTTTTCCTTTGTGTCCCAGAGAACCTTAATCTTTTATGTTTATCTAGAAATGTTTCTGCCCACACATTCCTTATTCCCACTATATATTTTTTTACATTCTTGGACAAATCATACATAAAAAACACGTTCCGTGCATTATAGTGTAAACCAAATTTTAAGATAATGGTGAACTGTCTACATTTTAACATTAAAAACATGTCCATAATATTGTTGTTACACATGAGAACCACTCAGAGGCAAAAAATAAATAAATATTTAATGTATCCAGATTCACCACATAATATAAACAGCATGTGAATGCAACATTCTAAATATTTAACAACACTTAACCACAGTAGTTAACTTTAACAGCTACACTGAAACATCTTAAAGTCATTAATGAATTGGCTTTTGTGTCGCAAAGCCTTTCAGTAAAATTTCTGACTTCTTTATGTAGAATATTAAACGACTCAATCGATGTGAAAGCATTCTCTTCCTAGTTTTACTTTGTTTTAAACTCCCATTTATTAAACACAGAGGAAAGGGGTCAATAAATTCATACCGTCAGAAGACTAATTTCGAACCGATTGTGCATCTAAATGTGATTTGTACTGTCTGATTTGATCAGCATTGATCTGTGATGGGGGTTATATACAGTGACAAAAGACAGATGATATATAGTGACAAAAAAATGACCAAAACCATAAATATCCTCGGTTTCCTTCTATTTAACAACCTCCTGACACCCGTCTTATCATGTCGCAAACTCCTCATAGCTGGAGGCTCGTTTTAAAGTAAGCTCCCCCAGACATTGGCAGCCCAACACAAAGTCCTAGAAGCCACTAAAACGTTTATGCAAATGGGTTTTACATGAACACATCTCCGTCTTCTTCTAGCCACTGAAAACATGCGTGCTTCCTTGGACTAATGTTGTCTTGGCAGCGGAAATGTTCGGTGCTGGATAACTTGTCGTGGTGACCTCACTCTGCACTCCCCTCAGGAAGGACAGCTATCCGGCCTCTGGGCTATTAGACTGTAATTTAAGGTTTGTCTGGTCTGCAAGGGGTTACACTGGCAGGACTTTGACCAGTGGGGTGTTGGTCCTTTTAGTCTTTGAGGAAAAAAAAAAAAAAGAGAAAATCATGACAACAGTCCTGAGATTGTAGGTTATGTTCAGCAACAGGAGAGCCAAGATGTTCCCATGGAAACATGTGCAAGCATTACATCTTCAACCCCAAATACTCCCCAAGGTTGTAGCAATTAATATCAGCTTGTTTTGTTTTTTTTATCAGCTTGGTTCCTCGGAGAGAAGAATCTCGGTGCACAGGCAGTCAGATCCTCTCTTACCGTTATTTTATCACATTAGGGAGAAGAGCTGTGCAGCAACTATGATACCTCTGAAATGAGATATGGGCCGCAGGGCAAGAGAGAAACTGAAAACAAAAAAGTGATAAAGCGGTTGTCTTGACCATTTTTAGCCATCGAAAAAGAAAAATTCTGTCTGGTACTTTATAAGTTATGTCGACTACAAACGGGGGAGTAGGGTCGGTTTCATCACTTAAGTGATTTGCTTGTGTGAACTCTTGCTGTGCGATGGATATACAGTAGCTACTGGAAAAAAAAATCTGTTTTTGAATTACGTAGTGAGGCACTTTGCTGTATAGGAAAATTCTTGGGGTAGTAATATTCCTTTAAAGGGTTATTTAACATTAGCTTTCAGTTGGACAGACACTTGACATTCATACACTGATAGTGGAGGCTGCCATGCAAGGCGCCGGCCGCTCATCGGGATCATTTCAGGGTTCGGCGTCTTGCTCAAGGGTACTTAGGTATGCAGCTGGGGGAGCCAGGGATTCGAATCAGCGGCCTTCCAATTGCTGGACGACCGCTCCTTCAAGGAACATCATCAACAAGCCTTATGATAGTTTCCCTTTTAGATCACGCCGGCGTCCTTATCTAACTTTTCTGCTATTTCTTATGTGACTCACTTCTCACGCTCTTCATAGTTCACTGTAATCGTTTGGCAAGGCAGAGCTCAAAATTACAGTTCGATGCACAGCAGATCGATGAGTTACAGTACTGTAGCGGTCTTGGCACTCGCAAACTGTACAAAACGTATCCAAAACAGTCCCGTTTCCAGCCTCCTGTTAGCCTGGATTAATAGCACGTCTCACTCTAAACACACAGCAACACTTAAGTCATTTTTTAGTCATTAGCGCACACTGAACTACAGGCAGACGTGTTATTCTCTCTCTTTGACACCTATTAAGACGTATTTAACGTCTCCCTCTATTTATTCTTCCTACACCCAGCCTTCATTTGTCTTCACCGTTCGCTTTGGCTACATGTTTCGATCCTTTAATCCACCACGACTCCCCGGGAAACAGATTGGAACAGACCTCCAGTTTATCCTGTGACTCATGATCCAATCCGACAGATACAAAAGTTCGTTCAGTGGGTTGTTGATATCGATCTTCTCGCGCATCCTTCATTTGTCCATCTACAGACAGATTCCTGACGTTTATCCCACAGTGCGCTGCACAGTTGGAAAAACAATTGTTCGTAATGATGGCGAGGATAAAAGATGAAGGGAGAGGGAACCAAAGATGACCCCAGCATCGAAAGAGTGATTCATGCCTGACCGATTACCTGTGGAGCGCAGAGTCAAGGAGCACTGAGATTTTTTCTTTTGGGAGGGACTCAGCACTCTTTGATTAAATGGGATTTAGGTTTATGGCCACAGCAGATGGAGAGACACGGGGTCATCTGGTTTGTCTAAATAGTTGCATCCGCACGGCTGCGTCAGTGTGTACATGTGTTGTTCCGATGCGTTTCCAATCTGTCATGGATCGTGGCCAGGTAGGGAAGCATGGGACACCGGCCGAGACAGGCAGAGGGGATGATTCGCAAACAGAGGGAGCCAATAAGAGAGAGAGAGAGAGAGAGAGAGAGAGAGAGAGAGAGGAGCCGGGTTAACAGACGAATCATGTATTTCCCAGATCGAGCAGGATCCCATGGGTGATAATTGATAAACCTCTCATGTCCGGCCAGAAAAAAAAGACCTTTTGGATTCCAAGACCACAGAGGTTTGCGACTTTCTCCAAAAATAAATTACAAAGTACATCTTTTTTTCGGTATAAAAGCTTTGGAATATTGAAACTGTCTTCCACCTCCGTAATGATACCCTGCAGCCTTACCGTCAGCTCTTCTCTAACTTTTACAACTAAGGTCTCTCACCAGCGTTCCCTTTTTCTGCCCGGCCCGCAAAACAGATGAATCAAGCTTCGAGTTTATAGAAACGTAGGTAATCGTCAAATCGCCAAGCATAAATTGCTCATATAGCAGAGCTCGACCTCTTGGCCCTGAGTTTTGTCCTCAGAGGCTACCGCATCCTTCGAGGTCTCCATTTGAAGGATGGATGTTGGACGAGAAGGAGTGCAGTGAAGGAGCCAACCGTGGGATTTTTTTCGTGGCCTACCCTTTCCCAAGTTTCCGTGGGAGTTGGATGTGTTTTTCCAAAAAACAACAATGTTGGACACACAGAGCCGAACAGCAGCTGAATACACTTTTTGCCGTAATTACGGGGTTTCAGATCACTTGAATGGCTAATGATGCAAACGATAACAAAATGACCTTGATACTGTCCAAGCCTCAAGGCGACTGGAGTGTGTGTTGTGACGCAAGGCTTATCAATGTAACTGAAGTGAGTTGTGGTGACTCAGAAGCAGAACGATCAGCTTTTTTCTGGTCTGGTCAGATTGCTTTTTTTTTTTGTTTTGTTTTATTAACACCACTCCCCCAGATGTTTTGATCTTGTTGTCTTCATCCCTGAATCAGTTGACATCACATGAGGCTACATGAGAGTTTGCTCAGCTGGATCCATAAAAGGCTTTTGGCAATGATCTGGAAAAACACTGAAAAACAAACACAACATGGCCAAATTCCTGAAGAAGAATACATTTGCTTGCTCATAGGTTTGTCATTGTTTTTCCCCACAAAAACTGGGATTTCGAAATTGGTAACACGCATACAGCGTAAAGGAGCAGAGTGCCGCATCACTCTAATGTAACTTAAATCAACTTTAACTGATCTTTAGCCACTTATAAGCAGCTAATCCCAACAGTTGTGTATTATTACCTCCTAAATTGATATTTAAAACTGTTTTTTTAGCAATTCAGAAGAGTTGTCAGTTTACGCATTCGGCAGTTCTTCTTTCGGGCGTTGCTCTTTTGCTGCAGGGACAGAAGAGCTCTGCAGCGACCATGGACAGCATGTGTTTTTCCCTGTGGCAAGGGCTGGGAATGGAGAAAATGCAGCTTAGGCATAATTAGAGGACAGTTTTTCATGTTTACATAACAGAACTGCCAACTCGTCTCCAAAGCATACAATTATAATACATAACGGCGCTAAGATGAATGTCCTACCCCCCAAGAAGCCTGTTGGTTTCCATTTATTTCAATGTAGCGACCTGAAACCTGCTTCACATTCTGTGAGCTGTAAGATTATGTTGTAAATATTGGATTTTTTTTTTTCATTTTCATAAAAGATATAGGAAAAGCCAAGACTGCCTGTCTTGACTAAATTAGTCAAGTTAGCATGTTTTGCTTTCATTTGAGATGCAATGAGACATTTATATAATACACACTGGCTATAAAAATAGCTTTAAAGGATGCATTGGGTTCAAATGTCGACCCGGCTCTTTAAAGAATGTGTTTGAAGCGTTTTTAACAAGGCGCACATCCTTCATCTCCCCACTGGCACCGCAGCTGGCTTGGCACACAGGCGGCCTTTCCTATCGCTGGGTAAGAAACACACACTCTCTGGCACATGCATGCAAGCTTTTGCAGAAATGTGTGTGTACACTTGGTGCGTGCAGGTTTTAAGGAGGGGGCGACTATGTGTCCACTGCTACACAGACTCTTTTCTAGCCCTTGCAGAAAAAGCCCCCGGGTCTCCGTCTCAGCTCCTCCTTCTTACTTAAAACAATTGTTCTGGTGTAAGTGCCCTCAAGCCTATTTAAGTGTTTGGCAGTAAACAATCCATTTAAGCCGGCGCAGAATAGTGATCCTAATATGGAGCTGTTTCACTCAGTGTTGATCCAGAGAAGACGGGAGAAGAGAGGAGAGGAGAGGAGAGGAGAGGGACCGAGTGGGCCGGCAGCGTGTTGATTAGCAGGGATCACTGTCCTCTGGCACCGCACAATTACACAGAATGCCCACTATGAAACTATTCCTGTGGGAGCTGTTGAGTGTCAGAGAGGCCGACTGGTTCATGTCGGAGACCGTGTGGTAGAGAGAGTTTCCAGCCGCTGAGGGAATCTTCACATCTTCATGAGTAAACACACGGATGTACTGCAGTGCAAAACAATTAGACAGAAATGTACCTCTGAAGAAAGACCAGGAGCTCAAGCACGATTCATCAGAGGAAAGTCAACAGTATTGCATTAATCTGTGCCTGACGTCTTGCGTTACAGCTGAGCTTTGCTATTATCTGTTGACCCCTGCTGGCTGGCTGTCTGGGTCCCCTCAAGAACCCCTGCCTCGAGAGAACTGGGGCAACAACCCTTTAAAGATCCTTATTTCCTTATTTACACTATATTTTATGTATATAAAATAGTCAAAAAATGGAGAAACAGACATTTCAAAGGGCAAAATACATAAAACTACATAAACGTGCATCATTTCCAAGTCTAGGGCTTTAAAAGCTTTAAAATGTACATTTTGTTGGATTTGAAATTTAATTTGCTACATGATGCATCAGTCATCTGGAGGCTGCACAATCAGTCACTGGCTGTTGTAGGCTATAGGGCGGGCCTAGAAGGAGTGTTTCTGCTCAAATGAGCTGTCAATCAAACAGCTGCAATCTGAGGATCTCTGGTGTGGATAGGTGACGGCGTCTTTACAGAGTTAAGACCAATGGAAGCGATGAAAAAGCATCTGGGAACCATGAATGCTTGTGCAAAATCCCTTGCATAAAATCTCTTTCACTCCAAAAGCGGTGGGCTGACATTGCTTGCATTAAAGCCATGCAGCTAGCAGGGCTTAAAGGCTGCCGGACAGAATACAACACAGTGGTTGGTTCGACCTGACATTCCTCGCACGACGCGTAAAGCGATGCCATCCACATGATGGGCGGCACAAAACCCTGTGAAACCACAGGTACCGCCTGCAACGTTCCCGGTAACATGGTTCAAGTCTTAATAGAAAAGGAGAGATCTTCCACTGAAACGCCGATCAAAGGCAGATGTTGGAAGCAGATCAAGGCTATTTTGGAACAAACCTGCTAAGATCTCGAAGACATCTGACCGTAGCCTGACACCACGCATACCGAGCCCGACACACACACACACGCACACACACACGCACACACTGGGGTGTTTGTGGTGGTAGGTGACTTTGTCTCTGTGCCACCAAGGTGCCTAAACACTCACTTCCTCCCAGTCCGTCAGGCTACTTAGCAGCATATCCTGGAAGAGGTCCGTCGGTGGGGACCAGTGCAGGGTTGCAGCCCTCCTACACGTGTGTGTGTGTGTGTGTGTGTGTGTGTGTGTGTGTGTGTGTGTGTGTGTGTAACGCTAAACCAGACACAGGCTTGTGGCTCCTTTGAGAATTTACTTTGCTCAAAGTCTCTCTCCCTCCAACGTTTTCAGTGCGATCCAGCTGAGTGGGTGAAAAAACCAAGGGAGTGAGAGAAAGAGAGAGAACAGAGAGAGAGAGGCAGCTTGTAGAAGGCAGCAGTCAATCACTCAGCATAGGCAGCCAGAGAGAGAGAGAGAGAGAGAGAGAGAGAGAGAGAGAGAGAGAAGGAGAGCGAGAGAAGGGGAGAGAGTGCAAGAGATTGGAGAAGCAGCCAGTCGTTCGTCCCTCACTCTGAGGCTCGAAGTTTATAAGCAGCCAGGCAGATTTTCTTGGCTCAGATGCAGCGCTCATGACAGGATTAGGAGCCGGGGACACGGGACCAACCGGAGATCTGCAGGTCCAAGTGGACAAGCCCGAGCCAGGTTCTCTGCCTGCACAGGTAGGACAGAAGCCCTCATATTTAACTTTAGTGCATCAGATTTCCCTGCTCACAAAAGATTATTCAGCTGACAGCAAATCCCCAAATCCCTCCTGATACAGTGCTTATCATGCAAGCAGAATTTTTGGCAAGCATTGTTCAGACCTCTGTTTAATTCTTGGTGATAAAATCCGGTTCCCTGAAGACTCAGAAAAAGAGCACAGCATATTGTTTTAATCTTGATGTGAAATGGTTATGTGGTTGGAGAATATGCAATAAAATCCATTTAAAGGATTATTCCTGCCTCTTCTGAATCTTTTGTGGAGACTTTACTAGAAGCGTGACCCCCACCCCCACCCCCCTTCCCTCTTTGTTTCTTAGACTGCATGGACATGCACTGATAGTGTCTGCACAGCCAAACCATGAATTCATGTTGAGAACTTAACGTTCAGTAAAGAAACTGCTGACGTGAAGATACGAATGGACAGAGACGGTTGCACAACATGCAACATTGTATGGATCCGTTACATATTTTGTTTGACGAATTGCTGAAGTAAGCGCTTCAGTTTACGGAAGGGTCATTGCACCCTGGCGTTGAGGTTGATTTCCTCTCATCGGCATATAAATCATGCAGCGGGGAGAAAAAGAAACATCAAGTTGCCAGTTCTAGATGCTTGCTCGATGCTTTTGTTATGTAACCGGCCGGCGGTCCCATGCACCATAAGTTAAACGTGCCGGCAGAGCTAAGCACCACTTCTGAACAGAGCGAGGGGGTTAATTCACCCACTTGGACCCTCTTTGTACTGTAGGGAACTCTAGATAGTCATCCCCATCAAATGACTCATGCTCAGTGATTCCACAGCCAAGAAATTCAACGGGCTTGTGAGCCTTTGGTGTTGTCATCCAGGAGATTTGTTAGGCTAACTCTTTTCTCCAGAACTGAAGGGGTAACCTTACAAAAAAGGCTTAAAGTGGAAGCCAGAAGCTGATTGTGGGTTCATCATGTGCGGGAGAACTATTACTCTTTTTGTTTTCTTTTCTTTTTTCTTTCCTTCAATGGTTATAGAGGTTCTTCTTCATGTAAAACGTCTTGAAAGGGAAAAAAAGCCGGAAGCCTGCGCTGACAGGAGCTCCTCACAGTGCATGTCTCAGGCGTGTGTGAGCCGACCAATCAGAGCAGACTGGGAAATCCAGGAGGCGGGGCTTGAAGAATACAGTGCTGCAGGACTGGATGGTGTTTTTTTTTTTAGAGTATTAGAACATGTAAGCCTCATAGTAACCCAAAGTAAAACGATGAACCCGAGAGTGAGCATAGCGTGCCTCCTTTAAGCAACCACTCTGTGTGTGTGTGTGTGTGTGTGTGTGAGTGCAGCTTTTACGTACATCTGCACATGCCGCCGTGTAGCTCTCGGTGAAATTCCAGGCTCCTGCAGCGCAAAGCTCAGCGATGTGTGGTTTCACTCTGGAATCCTGCGCCCGCGAAAAAAGAGGGGAAGAGAAAAAAAAAAGCTTAACTTGCAAGTTCACTCTGATTACAGAGCAAGCGCAAGCGAGTCGCCCCCCTTTTTTCTTTCCTTCCAATTTGTGCTGTTTCAGCTCGCCGCGCTTAAGTCTTAAATGGAACACGTTGTAGTAGGAGAAGAGCGAGTGTGTGTGATGGGTCTGTGGCATGTGTGTGTGTGTTGAGGGTGCGGACGCTTCTGGTGGCGGAACAAAGCAATCGACATTGCCGGTCGGTGGGGAAGAGATTGTGTGTGTGTTACGTGTGTGTGTTATGTGTGTGATCTGTTAAACATCTCAGGACAGCTGACTCCCCTGTTCTAATGAAGCCCTTGGAATACACATGATTTTCTTGAGAAAAGGAATGAAAAGAAAACAGAGAGCACGTGGGATTCTGAAATAGCAGATAAATGAACATCTTCCTCAACTAAACCTGGCAACCTTTCATCTTTACAGTAATCCCCTGTAGGACCTTGTATGATGAAGCTGAGTGTTTTTCATAATATGCACTTTTTCAACATAATCAGAGAGAAACTGGGGGGGGGGCAGTCTGATGCCTGCATAACATTAGCTGAGAGCCGGCCAGTTCACACAAACACACCCACACACACACCCACACACACACAAACGCGCAGGAGTGCATGGACGCAAGAGACTGACCTCTTTCTATGAGTGTAGCTGCTATTCTTGTGGACTCCAGAGAACGGGAGAAAACTCTTTTCCCAGGAGTGTAAGGAATACACACAAAGGCGTACATTTGGCAGCTGCAGACTCTGGATGTTTGAGGGGCAGGGGGCAAAAAAAAAAAAGTTAAAAAACAGAGGGCGCCAGCTGTATGTGGTGGCGAACCATCGTGCAGAGTGAGGTTACATTCCACCTGGAGGGCACTTTATCGTGTTTATCTACCACAGGGGCAAACCAGAATCACTTTGTGGTGTTTTTTTCTTCACTGGAAATGCGCCCAAGATGGCACTTTATCATATTTTCTTCTCCACTGGAAGGGCACTGCATTTCTTGCCTGAACATGGGAGCATCGTGGGGGGTTTCCCTCCCCGAGTGTCGCTCTGACCCCTGAAAAACCAGACGTTTTCTGTCTGTAAACTTGCCTCCGCTCCTCGGCAGAAATGTCTGGTTCCAATTAGGCTCTCAGGGATGGATGAGGGTTCTCTCTCACTCCCTCCACATACACAGTATATGTCTGTCTGTGTCACGGCCTCGTCCTCTGGTTTTAGGGTTTGAGGTTGGGACGTTTTTTCCTCTCTCTTCTCTATACATTCTCCTGGTTTGTGCTCTCATCCCTTCTGTCCATTCCTCTTGGTTCAAGCTGGATTGCGGCTTGATTGTAACGATTTAAAGACCATGGGTTGCACACGTATGCTCCAGTCCCCAGGCACCTAAGTAAGGTCGGCCTACTGGGAGGTTGGCTTGCAGAGAGAAGAAATACCTCACCTTCAAGCTTTCTCTATGTTCTTGCTCCCACGCGCACTGTTTTTTTATGTAATGAGCTGCTTGACTGACCGACTGACTTTCCCCGTTTCCTGCCTCCCTGCCATATAGACATATAGAACCGATGCATGCGGTGTGGATGGAGGCTGAATTTTCTGCATTTTTCTGCGGCTCATTCTTGTTTTTACAGCCTCTCCCGCTTGTTCGCGCTTTCTCTGTGTAACACTGAGGCCCTTGTGTTTCTGAACTGTTTCCTCTGGAGGTCCGAACTCTTTTCCATCCCCAGTGGCCTGTCCAATATAATTGGAGCGTGGGGAGCATACTGGACTTGGAGTTTTTTTGAGACATGGGGGTGTTGGAGATCACACCGCTAGCACAGAAGCTTCAGACTGGGCCACTGTTATTTCTTCACATTTTTTTGTTGATTTAGTTTTTGAACATTTTCAAATACACTTGATGATGACATGATATTATATATCACTTATGACTAATGTGTTAGCAAACAAAAGCAAGATTAGCATTTCTTCATGTTTCTGATAATTTGGTCAATAATAACTGTCCTTTTAGCTCTGTTTTGGTCTCCACCAATTTCAGAGAACGGTACCTGGCCCATTAGCCACCAGCTAGTTGCTAATTGTATCTGTCCGCTCTTCCGTGCTAGACAGGGATTGTGCACTCAGTTTGGCGGAGCATTTTCACTTAAAAACAGCTGCCTGCTTCTGCTGCTGCTGCTGCCACTGCCGGGAACAAGATGTGGTGAGAGTGAACCACAAAAGTAAAGTTCCGGGCGGTACAACCAAAACAGTAAGCTGGAAAGAAGAAAGAGGAAGGCCTTTTTTTGGATTAAGGGCAGCAGACTTTGAGACAGTGTCCATGGCATCTTTTGACCATCCGGCCTGACCAGCTGGACCGCACCGAGGAGGAAAGTTGGGATAAGAACAATCAGAGGCTGTTGTGCCAACACCCCGAGTCAAGCTTTTTGTGTGAGACGAGGAGATGTGGAATGTGTGTTTACGCAATTGATGCCCAAACGCAGTCAGAGGTGATGGACAGTGTTTAGCATTTAATGTACAGATTTTATCATCACCATCTTGTTGCTGCTCTTTACATTCACTCAGACGTAAATAAAAAAAAAAAAAACGCACTATACCACACTGCACTACCTTTTATTCCTGTGGTATATATGTGTTTATGTATATACTGGATGTAAATATATATAAGTATCTGTACATATGTTCTGTTTATGTAGCATGAGGAAGTTGAAAACTTTCATTTCCTTACCACAGATTAAACCCCTTGAACCCTGACAAATGTTCAAATGCTCTGTTAGATGATTCTCTGTCGTGACCAAGTTCACATTGACACAGTAATTTGATTCATGACTGATATAAAAAATAATCATAAGTGCAGCTTTAAGCCAGGAACTCATATGTTTTAGCCTAATTCTGTTATTTCCCAGCACTGTTTGTCTTCTTTGGTGTTTGATTTTTGTAACCAACGTGAAAGGGATCCTGTTATTTTGTCCCACAAATGTAATCTGGGAATGTCCGTTTTATTGTTATGGTGAGCTGCTGGCTCTTTCGCTGGCTGGTTATGGTTTGACAAATCTTCTTGTGTGTTCCTGCCTTACCAGGAGCACAGCGGTATCACTTGAAACTAAACAAATCTCTCTCCTGTTTCCAGGGGAAAATTTCCCTTTTGCTGACATCATGATTTTAAATCCCCTTCAATCTCGCGCTTCTGAATTTCCCTTCTGTCTTTTACTTTCTCCCTCGGGTTTCTTTTCAGTGCGAAACATTGGTTGAAAGTGCTTTTTTCGAAACATGTGCGCTGCCTCCATCTGTATTTCTCTTACTCTCGCCACCTCCTCCTGATGTAGGTGGGTTGTGATGATGTTAGAGGCCAACCTGTCTGTGTTTCCTCCGGTCTGATGGGACCAAACGACCCATTTGAGCCCACAGGCCGTTCAAAAAACATACACAGACACACACTCTCCCTCTCTCTTCTGTGTGTTGGTGTCTGTGTTTTTCTCCTCAGTTCACTGTCCCTCTATGGGCTCCTGTGATAGGCATCTCTCTCTCTATTATAATATACTGTTTTATATGTGTGTGGGTGTGTGTGCGCCATGTGGAGACTTCCTCTGCTTCATTCACACACATTTGACCTTTGACTTTTGATTCTTCGGCCGAACGATGTACTTCCTCTCACCCTGGCTCATGTCACCCATAAAGTCCTGCCAAACCATCTGCTTAAACTATGTCTTCCATTTCATTATGCAGCACTACCCTGAATTGTCTGTGTGTGTATATACATGGTGTGCTACTGTGCACGCTTTCACAGTTATAGCCAGACACTGATGTAATGAGTGTAATGCGTTATAAGAAAGAAAGAGTTGTTTTAGTTTTTTGATAAACAGGCACTTTACATGCGATCCAGCAGGAAGACACATGATATTCAGCTGGGATGAGTTTCGATCTAACACTCCCTGCACGCTGTTCCCCAGCACAGAATTCCAGAGAAACACCACAGATTTAAGCATTAGCATTCAGTGGTTTGTTTTGATTGAGCGCACACTCATGCCGAGCACTTTCTCTGCCTCACTTGTCAAATAGTCTCGCTCAATAAACTGTTTTGGTTTGAAAAGCTATTCGAAAGATTTAAATGCAAACCAAATACTGATTTTTTTTTTCCTCCATTTGCTCAGCAGTTTCATGCACAATGATAAGGCAAATATTTGCTCGGCGAACAGCGTCTCAATCACAACTGATGACATAATCCTTCTCACACCGTTATTGGCAGCGGCAGTCTGATTGTGGTTTCCCTGTAAAATCCACCTAATGTGAAAGTGCAGAAAACTGAGCCAGGAAAGTTAGCAAAAAATAAAATGTGTTATAATCGGCACCCAATATAAAACCCAAACAACATATTGTTAACAGACTGACCCTGAGGCCTTTAAACTGCACTCTTGTTAGCATGCAGGACCTTCACTAAACTGTGAACAAAACCGTCGACGTGCTGAAGAGGATCCATGAGATCATGTCTTTAAAAACGAGAAGTAGCCAACTTCATTTGGATTTCAGACGATGATGACATTAGTCAAATAATGTCCTGTCTCACCTGCATGTAGAGCTTTAGAAGTATGTCACGTTGGCTAACAACTTTTAAGCTATGAAACTATGTTTGTGAACATGTTCAAGCGGAAACAGACAACTTTTCAAATTAACACCTCCTGGTAGCTCCCTGTGGTATTACTGCTGGCGCTGCTGTCACAAAGACAGCATTAGCAACATGGCTACCGCTAGCAGCCGGGCTACTGTCCATAACAAAAAGCAAACCCTAAATTTTCCAATTTGACCTAAAAAAAAAATCTCAGTGCTATGGGCACAGGCTGTAGGCTAAGCTGTATAACAAAGCTAACAGCGCTGGGTGGCTGTAGTCCACCCTGGCACAGCATAACTTCAAGCTAAAAGCTAACGTTTGTCTCACATTGACAAATCTAACAGCCAAATGCCAAGCATGTCTAATGTCTACAGTGTTCCCACCATCTTAGTTAAACATTGTACAGTTGGGACTTTCATTCGTTTCACTGGTATTGTCAGTGTTCCTTGCAGTCAAGTCTTTCCATTCGGCAGCCATTTTGGTAACACACCCCAGTAACTTTGGGCTAACAGGGTTGTCCCCCACTGTATCTAAATGAATGGAGAGCGAGCCAGAACTGTAAAATAAAAAAACACTTGACTTTGCGCCACCATAATATAGACATCAAGAACAGACAAAATCTAATAAGAATATACCAGAAAGACTGAAGCCATCATATTTAAGTGGTTACAAACACATCAAATGAAAAAGAGCAATTCGATTGACACTGCTGTATACAATTAACGATAACTGAGTATGATCCATTGTGTCAGAGGTTTCCTAACATGCCACCATCTTCCAGAAGTTGCACGCACATGGCAAAAACTTTAGACGCTCCTCCCAGGCTTTTTTTGCCATGGTCCAAAATGCAAAACATGTCGTGACCACATTACACATCCACGCCAAACTTCATTCTGGTTCAGTGCAGATGACAACAGCACCAAATGAGAGTCTGCATGAGATTTAGAGCAAAATCCGTGGAGAAGTGACTGACTGAAACCCTAAAGGGCTCTCTGCTTGATGTCTAAAAAACAGATTTTATTTGAGACTTTTTTGGCTAAGCACAGGCTGAACCAGACGGAACTGGGGTGGGAAATAATGCTAGACTAGAAGAGCTAATTCGGGGCTGGTATGGGCATGGCCTGAGCCACAGGGACCGGTTTGGCTTGAGTGGGTTTGTTATGGTCCCAGCTGGAATGTGTCTTGGATATTGCAGGCTGGCCGTAACTATAGCTGTCTAAGAAGGGCTGGACTGTTCTTCCTGAACAGCTGTGATGTGGAACAGATCTGTGCCTCACTGGTCCAACTGGTCCAAGGGGAAATAAAGAGAAAATGTTATTTAATTTAGTTTTTGCAGTTAAAATAAATACATTCATTATGTTTTGTTTTTTTAACATGAAATTCTCTCTTCATGTAATGAGTGACAAATATGAAGGAACGGTGTAAAATACAATGTCAGTGAAATGTAAAATATACAAGCCTGTATCAACAAAAGAACAACAATTACATGCTATATTTACTTAACCTTAAAGAGAGGTGACAAAGAAAAGTACTGAATGTAAATGCAACAACCAAAAAATATACAGGGCATCTTTAATCTTTGTGCTAAAATGAAGGTGTGGTTTCCCACAGTTACAGGTAGAAACCAGAGGAAACGCTGGTATTGACCAACAAGACAGGTTTTGTCAGCTATGTTAGTTGACTTACAAGGTACAGAATGAATGATGTTGTTTTATATTTCATGATAAAAGAAAGGTCATTTAAGGTGCAATCTGTAAGAATTGGCCACCTACGGAAGGTCTCTCCAAACAGATAGGGGGCAGTTTAACTGCTAATTGCAGATAACTCCATATACAGTTAGCTCAGTTAGCCCTGAAGCATCAGTAGACATTTCTGACATCAAACCTGTAGTTTCTTCACATTCTGTTGATCATTTCAATACGTTTTATGTATTGTTACTTTAAGTAGAAACAGATACATAGTTGTAGTATGTTTTGGAAGAATAATGTTCATCCCTCCAGTAGAGTTCAAGAAGCCTGGAGCATCAATGCTGTATGAGTAGTGAAGCAGTTCTGGAGGTTTGAGATGGCCAGGTGGTGAACACTGTTGCTTTTTCCATTCATTTGTCCCCAGTACATTCTTCATATCCAAAGCATGTGGGTTTTGGAGGATGTGGCTACTCTGTGTTGGAGAGCATGGTCACTCGGAACCAAACTTTTAATTCTTGCGATATGTTAGCACAGTGTTTTTACACACTGAGCTGCACGGGGCTCCTGGTACAGCTCATGGATCACAGCGCCATAGCTGTATTCAAACCACATGGACCAGACCGAATGACTTCACCTGAAGGCAGAGAGTGGAAGTGTCTGCTCAAGACCATCTCGGCGCAGTCTGGTCCGGTGTTTGGACTGGCGCGCGTCTCGCCTTGTGTTGAAACATGTCTCTCATCAGCTGCACAATCAAGCAACACAGACACAAGAACATGTGCTTGCAGCTGATGTACAGTACTGGCGCACACACACACACACACACACACACACACACACACACACACACACACATACAGATCTACAAGGGCTTATATATAAAGACAGACACGTACACAGTAACAAGTAATAGCTCATTAGAAGTGTATTATTGCATGCGATGGCTACAGTGATGGAAATCGACCTTTAATGCACGCTCCATTTGAGGTGATTGATAGTCGGACAGTCGAGACAGTCGAAGAGCTCTCAGCGGACTGGAAAGTGAGTCCCCAGATACATTCTCAGCTGTTTTCTGTCTGCCAGCTAACATGCCCAGTCTGTTATTCACAATGGAACGACACCATCTGCATTGACATGCTTGTTCCACTGGAACACTGTAAGGGGGCTGCGGTTTCTGTACAGTTGGACTGAGTCAGCATGCACATGTCAGTCGGTATGAGCGCGTACGGTGTCTTGGCAGAACAGGCGGGCCTTGCCTCTCAGTCTCCCAATCACACAAGGGAACCCATGACTCACCTTTTTTTTTTTTTCTCTTTTCTTCTTAACACAAAACGGGCACTCACGCCCACACATGAACGTATATTCACACGGACAGTGAGCAGAAAACGAGTGGCTGTGTGGCAAAACAATTGCAATCATCGTCATTATTAAGACGGTGGGCTCACAGTTTGGCAGCGCAAATGGCAAAACGCCAAGGCAGAAAGGGAGAGGGCGAAAAGAGGAAGGAGTAGTCAGACAGTGGTTTTAGAGCTATAATCATGAGGAGATAGACGCCCCTCTCATATCCATCTGTTAAATATGAAGCTACCACTAGCAGCCAGCTAGCTTAGCGTAGAAAAATGGGAAACAGCCAGCCTGCTTTGTTGAATTTTCACAAAATTGGCCTTTCAGCAAATATGAACGTGAATAAGGTCACATCCTTTGGACTCTACAGAGAAATCTACAGTCCAGCAGCATTAAACAAGTCATCCACAGGCTTGTATAGGCAACGGAAAGAGACAGGGAAAGTCTTATTTTCATGTCACGGTACAATCTGCTCACATGTGGCCAATAAAAGTAAAAGTGATTAATAGGTGTAAATGCCTACAAATTGTTACAGAGCCCATTTAATATAGCAGTGGGAGACTAGATGACACTTACATGAGTCATTTTTTGAACGGTCATACAGGCTGAGTGGGGCTGGTGTGAATTCAGGTGAAAAGCACGTACAGGACATGTTAAATGTAACATCTTACACGCGACATCATGCACTTCAGATGTACTTTTGTGCAGACAGAGGACAGACATCCTGCAACTGGATGGAAAAAGTTAACAATAAGACCAGAATAAACATGGACACGCAGACATGTTAAATAAAGACACACAGAAAAAAAGAAACTTTTTTTAAAAAAAAAAAAGGGTACTTGGGAAAGACAACATGCGGCTCTGTTTAGCTGAAGGTAAAAAACATTCATGGGGTATCCCGGAAAGAAAACCACACTTTACTCCTCTGACCACATTTTAACCCATAACATGTTAACACGTAACAAATGTCTCTTTCTTTCCCTTCAAAACCCCTCTTCCTGTTTCCTCTCTCCCCGCCTTCCTCTCGCTCTTCCGCTCTGCTAATTCTTTCAGCATGTGCCCAGTTACCATGTAAGTCTTCAGTGTGTCTGCAAAACTTCACCAGGACAAATCCCCCTACATTTTATTGCATCTGTGAATACAAATGTTAATATATTCCAATTTTTACAACACTCTTTTGTCCACTCAACCTTAAATCTGCGTATGAAACTGTCTTGTTATGTTTTATGCCTTCATCATTTCTGTTTCTGACCAATACACACATTTGTTTAAACATATACTGTACAAGCTGTGTGAAAATGTTCAAATGTTAATGTTTTATGTCCCATTAAAGGGTTAAATACAATTGCACATGTCCCTTAAAATGCTGGAATTTTTAACATTTTCTCATGTGTGTTGTTACTGTAACTCTTGTGCCATTTATTGTTGCTATGTTGTCAACCCCAGTTGTCGACTTAACATTTCTTTGGGTTCAGTTTTCAATTTTATGTTGCAACAACAAAAACAACCTGGATAGGGTCTGGAAACGATCATGTTTTGGCTGATCTGGCCCTGTTGCCACAAAGGCATCTAGAAAATGTTCTGACAATCCCCCAAAATGCAACCAGTGTTTTCACTCTTACAAATATGGAATGGTGATTCACTCGCATCTCTCAGCAACATTAACTAAAGGTGAATTTCGCTTGGCTTCGTGTTGTGAATTGTTCAGTTAGTGTCGGCCATCGAACATGAGCGGCGGTGTGGATCGGCAGCCAGTGGAACTTTGTTGGCAGGTTAAATGCCCCTTGAAATTCCTCTATAATTTAATCAACATTCAAAGCCCGAAATGAGAAGCAAATAATGAACCTCTGGTCAATTTGTGTGTCATCGTTAGTTAGAGTGGAATTTGCCAAACGGGGTTTCTGTCAAGGCCGATTAGCCTCCTACAGAAACACAAGTGTCAGCTAAATGGCCAAATTGTGCATCAATTTGTTTGGACTGCCCGTTGAGGACCTTTGAAAATTCACCTCTCTTTCTTCCTGTTTTTCTCTTCTGACACACAGCTGTGACCGGCCTCCTGTGTCCAACACAGTGTTCCGAGGTTGACCTGATTACCAAGAGGCCTCCTATTCCTCTCCTCTCCTCTCCTCTCCTCTGCCGCCATGCGTCTCCTCGCCACCCTCCTCCTG
This sequence comes from Acanthopagrus latus, assembly GCF_904848185.1. Classification (NCBI taxonomy): domain Eukaryota; kingdom Metazoa; phylum Chordata; class Actinopteri; order Spariformes; family Sparidae; genus Acanthopagrus; species Acanthopagrus latus. Next base: position 10,911,629 of record NC_051052.1, on the reverse strand, counting down.
TTGCTGCTGCTGCGGTCAGCTGAGCCCCGGAGAGGCCCTCGGTCGGGGGCAGCGGCGAGGGGAGCCGGGGGCCGTGTCCGGGGCAGAGGCAGGGCCGCGGTGACGAGGCGTCAGGCGCAGGAGTGCAAGGAGTACATGGAGGCCGGAGAGAAGTACCTGGACTGCCAGGACAGGCAGCTGACCACCGTGATGCAGGACTGGCCCAAAGATATTCACCACCTGCTGCTGGCGAGAAATAGGTTTCAGGTATGCACACTTGATTTACACTTGCACAAAGACCAGCTATGAGACACAGAAAACAGATTGTGGGAATGTCGTCCAGTCGCATGCATCATCTTCCCGTGAGCTAGTGTCTCACCGCTCTTACCCTGAGCCTCTGCTCCTCTACCCAGCCAGCTGGTTGATACCTCGATCATCTGTGCACCATTTGTTTGAGGCCTCTGAATAATGAGGACATAGTAATTAAGGTTTACTTTCCCCCTTTAATGTTTAAAGAGCCACCCTCATGAATAAATGAGCAAGGAGGGAAAGAATGAACAAAGTGGATTTTGTTTTATTTTTAGCTGTTTCTTTAGACCCGACGGATTTAGCATAGAATTATGTAACATTCATCCCTGTGTCAGACAGATAATCTGCAATTTCAACAATCTCTCTGTAGCCTACTTTTTTATTGACAATTTTGATTTTTTGGCTATTGTTTTATCTCCTCTGGTTCAATCTCACTGCCCTCATGCCATCATGACGACTGAGGAGGAATTGAGGAGATTTGAAGAGACGACAATCAACGATCAAGTGATGAACGCTAGCCAGTCAGAGTGACATTGGGCGGGTCTTTTTGGAAGTTTTTTGGACATTAGGTTTCCAGAATCATGGGTCACTGGAACTATGTTTTTCAGTAGCAAATTCAGTAGTGTTGTGGCAAGACTTGTGAATGATAAACTTAATAATTCAATCAACTAACCATCATTTCACATCCCCCTTTTAGGTTTTGAGGGACAACATGTTTTCCCAGTTCACCCAGCTGAAGAGCCTGGACCTCCAGCAGAACGACATCTCCATGGTGGAGGACGGAGCGTTCAGCGGCCTCTCCCAGCTCACCACGCTGCTCCTCCAGCACAACGGACTGAGAACAGCCACCGAGGAGGTCCTGCTCCCTCTGCCCCGCCTTACCTACCTCCGTCTCTATGACAACCCCTGGGACTGCCTCTGCCCATTGGACAGCTTCATCAGGACCCTGCAGGTGCCCAGCAACCGCAACCTGGGCAACTATGCCAAGTGTGCGGAGCCCGAGTCGCTGAGGGGCCAGAAGCTGAAGATGCTGAGACTGGAGTCGCTGTGTGCGGACAGGAGGCCAGGGGTTGGAGGTGGGGGAACGAGGCCTCCGCCGATCAAAGCGAAGCCTGAGATCACGTTCTTGTGCCACACCTACATGTTCCCCAGACCTCTGTTGGACTGCAGCAGCAAAGGTGAGACTGTCTCTCTTGTGTGATGGTTAAATTAACCTACTGAAACCTTAACAGTCGAAACCCACAGACGGTAAACTTTTACTAAAAAAGTTTAGATTGGCTCCCTATAAACCTCTTTTTCGTTTGCCGTTGGCTACGAATTCTCCCTTTGTTGCTGGTATTTGTGGTAGAAACGATCCAGTTGTTCTTGCCACGGTGGCACCAACAACACTACAATGCTAGCTGGGCACTTTTTCTACTGAAATATGCATTAGTTATGACAATAGCACACTCATCAATGCCGGAACATGTAGCGTGAGGTTTGGTTACAGAGCAGATGAATCATGAGACGTTTTCTGCCGATGGCGTTGTGGTGTGGCAAGTGGTGTGATCGCCACAGGAAGAGAGAGAAGGCAGCAGGGTTTAGAGCTAAGCTAACCCGGCTTGGAGCTAATGCTAATCCTCCACCCTGCCTTCTTCTGGCTAATATCCGGTCGCAGGAAATAAAATGGATGAAGAGAGACTCAGGTTCACTTAGCGGCAGGAAATCACTGGCCACATCTTCACGGAGACCTGGCTACACCGCAACACCCCGGATCAAGCCATTGCACTGAATGGGCATTTGTTCAGTTAGTTCATTAGTTGGGAGTGCTGGGTCGAAGTGCTCGTGACATTTGCTAACATTATGGACAATCTGCGATCGCAAATGAGCTTTTCTGTCTCTGTACTGACAGTTCTCGTCTGATAAAGCTCAGGGTAGACAGACATGGCCGTGTCCAGCTTTGCCTTCATTTTCTGAGTGACTAGGGTGAGAGATGACAACTCCCAGCCCATCAAGGACTTTCATCGAGAGGCACTCGAAGTGGCTGCACAAAAAAAAAAAAAAGGAACACTCTTAGAAAGGATGCTAGGTGCTGCCAGACACACACTTTCCTCACTGGGAACAATTGAAAAACACATGCTGGTGGCGGACTCTCTTTACGTCGCAGTCGGAATGGACATACATGGATGTTAACCAGATGTCGAGTTTTTTAAATGTTAACATGTCGACCAGAGTATCTGCCCAGAGAATTCTCCGGTGTGTTTGTTGTTACTATGCACATTCCTCTGGACGCAAAAACATAAAATGCACCCCAGGAGTTGTATGAGGCCATCAGCGGTGACATGACAAAAACAACCAGATGGCCTTTTTAATGAAGCTGGTGATTTTAATCAAATGAATATTCTTGGCAGCTACAAAACCCTCCCACAGCCTCGTTTTGGTCCCTCAGAACATATTTCCTTTTTTTTCTGCTCACTTACTACCAGCTGATAAAAAAAAGGGTCAAACCATCAATAAAAACTGTTGAAGTGTGGACAGATGCGGCTACACCAGCCCTACAGGACAAATTTGAGTGCACAGACAGGCAAATGTTCAGACATGCTGCTGTCCAAGATAACAAGATCAATCTTGCGGATCTTGTGGATGATGTGGTGATCACAAAGACCATGAAATCATTTCCCATGAGAAAGCCTGGATGAATGAAATGGTGAGGGCTCAGTCCAGAGCCAACAAAGCTTCCTTTCAGTCAGATGACAAAGAGGCTTTCAACACAACACAACATACAAGGACAGGAGGGCTAAACAGCAGGTGATTAAAACTGCACCGACGAGCATTGGTTCCCATCTACCGAACACTGGTGATAACAGTGATGTGAGGTGTCCGGACAGAGATCAGAGAATACTTGAAGACACCAAAACACCAAAGTCAGCCACAGTCTGTTCACACTGCGACCCTCTGACAAGAGATACAGAAGTATCAGCTGCCGTCTACCCAGACTACGGAGTACCAGGATTAGTCTGAGTTCTACAATGCAATGTAGAGTTCTCCATTTGTCCCTTTATCCAGATGCGGACCTGAAGTTTACAGGGTCTATTCTGGGCCGAGACCCGTCCTCCATCAAAGTTGTTTGGAAATCCATTCAGTAGTTTTGTGTAACCCTGCTGACAAACCAACCAACCAACAGACAAGGGTGAAAACATCCATGCCTCCACAGAAAAAGGGTCAACTTGACTCTAACTGCATGTGAGTGGTGGCATAAACACACCCAGAGAATCACTTCATTTTTCCTGCATTAGAAGGTGTTCGTTTGCAGCCAAACTAGAGTGAAACGGACCAATGTTTTTGTGCTGTTAGCTGTGACCTTTCTACTTATTCGATGGTTATCGTGTGTGACGAAAAATAATTTTCCTGGCGGATGTATCGAAAACAAATAGACTGCAGCCCTGGCTTAGGAGTACCTTGTATAAAAAGGTACATTTGTAGAGTTTACTCTCCACTGTAGAGTCTCGCTTGCTTGAAATTGGGCACAAGGTTGATGTCTCGTGTTCTGATTACAACCAGGCTGAGCAAGCAGCGCTGTGTTTGTTTTATTAAGCCTGCCACATGGGGCATTTGAATCTCATTAATGGGGAAGGGGGCAGGCTCTGGGCCTGTCATGGGCTTTTTACTTAGTGGCAGCGTTTGGTTTAAGGTTAGGTTGCGTTATGTTGGCATTTCGATGAGCCAGATTGCTGTGTGTTTGTGTTCTTGCGTAGAGTTCAGCACATGCCGCACCATCTCTTTTGTATCGCATTCTAATCTGAATCATGCATTCGCAGATTTTCTATTTGGTTCTCAGAGTCATTTTAGAAGCCGCTAATAACCCCCAGCACCTCAATCTGCTTTTGTTTTCAGTGTGGGTAACTTTGTCTCAGCTCTTCCAAGTTTCTTTCAGATCCTCCAGTTTTCACATCTGGTTTTCTCTCTCCGTGTCAAAAAAAAAAAAAAAAAATGCCACTATGGAGGGCTGCTATCATGGAGACTGTAATTTCTCGAGTGCTCTATAAAAAAAAAAATGTTTTGCTTCAGCGCTGCTTTCAAAGACAGACTGGAGGCAGGGATGACAATTGCTGAGTTTGCATGGACAGATGTGGGCCCTTTAATCCGGCTCGCTCTCTCATCTTCTCCATTTTCCTCTCCTCTTTTATCTCTCTCCTCTTCAAAGCTCCGAGACAGGACTCCTCTGACGCCCAAAGAGCATCTGTTGTCAACAGAAAGATTGTGCACTGTGCCCGCGTTTCAGACCCAAGAGCAATTGAATGCATCTATAAACGGGCAGCTTATGCCCCCTCGCAGAAAGCAATCTCTCACAGAGCACTGGCAAGCCAAAACCACACAATGCAGCATCTGTGTCGCGTAAATGCTTGAGGAGCCCTTTTGCATATTTTCCTATTTTTTTCCTCTACAGTAGGGCTTTTGAATCGATTCATTATCTGAACCACTGTTCCTCTGTTTTCCTCCCATCCATCTCCACATCTTTTTTTTTTTTTCATTTTTATGCCCGGTAATAACTCTCTGCATCCTGCCTCCTTCTAAACCATGTCCCACCATGAAAGCGCTATGCGATGTGTAAATCACCCTTAATATACTACAGCTGTAGTCCATGACATTTGATACATGGTTTCTGTTGTTTTGATCTGCAAGGACGCTCACATAGTCGCACTGTAAGCTGATACCAGTCTTTTTATTTTAAATGTTTTCAATCCAGTGGATTTCAAAAGCCTTTGTGACATCACACTATGTCCCCATGTCACACATTTTCATTATTTATGCCTAGTTTGGCTTCTAAGAATTGATTTAGCACAGCTGCTCTGTTGTTGTTACCAGTGCTGGGTCAGGCATGTGTGAGCTGACCAATCAGAGGAGACTGAATATTTGGGAGGGGGGACCTTAAAGAGACAGGAGCTAAAACAGAGCCTTTTCAGACAGGGGGGAATACAGAGCTGCAGCACTAGACAGTGTGTTTGTATTTTGATCATCAAACGATGTAAACCTGTTCAAAATAGAGTTATGAATTTGAAAATGTGCATAATATGTCAAGGCAACATTCCTTTAGTTTCTAGCTCGTGTTTGCCTTCTTCTTCTTTGTCTTTTGTTGTCATATCGCCCCAATTCTCTGCGCATTACCACCAAAAACTGTGCGTGACACTGAATGTGTTTTGCATTAGCCTCCTGCTTACAGATGTGTATTCTGAACAAGATGTTCTATAGTGGTATTATTAACAGTCCAAAAATTAGCAGGGTGCCTTTAATTATTGCAAAGTTTGTGGCAATTTAATCACATGCAGCTTTATTGTTAAGAGTATGCACGAGAGCACAACGTAAGCTAAAATATTGAGGGTTCTTCTACAGACATGGGCACCACGTTAGCTAATATTAGCTAATAATAGTGGCCCATTTTTGCCCATCTGTGCACAGGAAATGTCGTAGCTACAGTTAGACTATAACCCATCTGAGTAATTTGATCATCAGAATGACAGTGGTCCGAGTGATTAAATTAAAGGCAACTAAACTGTGAACAGGGTGAACATGAGCATGTGGAGGTGGAACCAACATGGGGAATGGTGTACATGGGACTGGAAAAGCAAGAAAGTAGAAAACCCAAATGGAAACATACTCCGATCTCTGTGTCTCCAAAGTCCAAACCCTGCATTTTCCTCTTGTGTATCTCTTTCTCCCTGTTTTTCTCCCCCGTCTCCATGTCTCCCTCAGTCTGGTCTGAAGGCTGTTTCTCTGAGGTGAACCACAGCAGATTTCAGGCTCCACATCAGTCTCACTGGAGCTCCATGCCATACAGAGCGGTTGGGGTTAATATGGAAGCTCTTAAGGCTGACTTTTTTTTCAAAAATGGGACGTGGACTTGAGATTTACTCTGTGGTAATATCAAAACGTGTCTTCAAATAAGGCCACTTCTGTTTGAGTTCATTGTGTACAATGGACACATTGTTGATTCACTGCAACTCGTATGTATCCTGCAATCATGGTGGTGAACCAATATTTCACTCTATTATTATCTAATATCTTTAAAATGCGGGTTTGATTATTTCCAGTCTTTTAAAGTAAGAGCAGAGCTCTAATTTCAGCAGGTTTTCCACTGACAAATGACTGAAGATGCAGGCACCATAAAATCATGGCCGCCATGGCATTCAAATATTTTCAGTAGCCTATACAGAAATGTAGTAAAACACAGATTTATTATTTAATTTGTGAGCAACCATGTTAGCTGCAATATCAAACATGAATTCAACTGTTTAATGTATAGTACAAGATGGCTCTGGCTCGCTAACACGCCACATGCAATTCCTGTTAGAAATGGAAGCTAATGGGCGACATAACACTAACCTAGACTACGTAATGTTAGCTCTAAAAGTCATGAGAAATTACTTGTGTGTCTTCCAAACCACAAATAAGCCTTAAAAGCACCGAAGCTCTGCTAAAAAAACAGTAAAGAAAGTCACTGGATGATAAAAAAAAGTGTTGTTCTCATATAAAAGTAAAGATAGCTTGAAATAAAGGTACAAGTTAACAATAAAAGAAGAAGTGTTAGTATAAAAAGTGACGTTAGCTCAACAAATCAGTGTTGTCTTAAAAAGTAGGTTAACAGTGGCATAAAAAGGAATTTTACCGTGGAAAATTAATGTTAACATAGAAAAATAACTGCTCAGCTCATGCTGACATCAGCATTTTAAAACAATAGTTTTAAAATAACATAGCATAAATGACATCAAGAACTAAAGTCTTCTTCTCACACATTACATGAGCACAAAATTGAAATCCCTATGAGCTTTTAGTCATCCCAGTTGGTGTTTTTTTCCCCCCACACATGTCATGATGTTGCTCAGAAACCCGTCCACATGGTGGTATTGACTGTGTTGGCCTAGTGCTAGACTTCAGGACACATAAGGTCAAGAAATCATTGGTTCCAGAAGTAACATAAATCCTTCATATAAGCTTCAGGCCATTCGGGTAGGTGACTCATGTTTATGGTGACTTGGCCGCTTCCCAGTCACACACGCCCACACGCATAGGCCTATATTATGTCAGACTCTCCCAGGACTGCCTGGATCGGGCGGCAGGCATTTAGTCAGCAGAAAAAATGAATCTTCCATAAAGCCATCTGAGCGCGAGGCAGAGGTAGAGAGCGTGAATGAGAGAGAGGACGGTATGAAGCATCACTCTCTACTAACAGCAGGATTAAGAGGCGCCAGCAGCTTTCCTGCAGTAGTTCATCGGTCCTGTCTGCACTCGGAACTGTGCAGCTGTTATGAAACTGAGCTGATGTTTAACGTTCAGGGTTTTTAGGAGTTTCCCGAAGAATTTATATATTTTTTTTTCATGCTGAGGTGAAAAGGTCACCGAAACATTGTGAGAACAGGCCATGGGAATCTAAAAATACCACCTAAACCAATTGTTATGTTACTGCAGGCTCGCTGGCAGTTGCATCCACTGTTTAGTGGTCAGGATTTGGATGGATGCGCTTGTGGATGACAGGAGGCTGATTATATTTTGATTCCTTCTTTATTTTGTTATTCCCAAGATGCAATTGTCATGGTGACATCGGAAAAAGAAGCACAATTACATCAGTCCCAAGACACAGTGTGGATCAGATGTGTTCATTAAGATTGGAAAAAAATAAGACTGTAGAGTTTTTACTTGTTTGTAAAACTTTAAACAAACTTCTTATACAGCGACTTAAGGTAGACAACACTGATTATACATTTTAAAGTCTGCTTACAGGTTAAAGGGCGTGCTCCTGATTTCCAGATGTAAAACATATCAATGTACAAAGCTTTTCGTGGCTCTGGAGAGAGCTGCGCAAAGTCTGACGAGGAGATTTCTGTTCTCCGGCTCAAGGCTGAAGATTTGAAAATGATTCAAATCTAGAGCCGTTATAAAGAACCGAGCTTACCTGAGCCCGCAGCCCCCAAACCTTGAATCAGGAGCACGGCTTAAAAGCACAGAAGCTCTGCTGACACAAGGTTGGCTTGAAAGAAAGTAACGTCACCTTGAAAAGAGTAACAATAGAATTAAAAAACTGTTACACTCAGTGGTCGGTGGTTGGACCCATAAACGGACACGAGGCAGGATCAGGAGAGCAGGGTTATTTATTGGACTGAACACGGTTATTGCAGGTGAAGGTAGTAAGCTGCTGGGTTGCTGGAAACAGAGACAGCAGGAGAGTGGGATCACCGGGGGGGGAACTGGAGACAGAACCAAGCACAATTAGGTCTGGAAGGAAAAACACCCACAAAAGGCTAGCAGAGCTCTAGAAGATGAATGAGGTTGCACCATACACCACATCTGACTGGCAAAAATCATCTGGCAGCAGGTCGCGTGGAGAGCAGGGCTGGTCAGCAGGCCCTGATTGCCAATCTGCGGCAGGTGCATCGGCAACTCCAGTGAGGGGAAAAAAAACTCTGCCCACCCTCCACCCAGTGCACCTCTGCAGGCAAAGACATGGAAAAAACACACCAAGCTTTAAAAACACCAAATCCCATCCACAGAATATGAGATCATGACAAGGGGCTGCATGAAATGATGATGTTTTGCACTTCCGGTTCATTAGCTACATTAGCTGCTACTATCATAACACACTGGAAACTCTGACCAGTTGTGGGCAATGTAGGCGCCGCCATGTTTTTACAAATAATACCATATACTGCAAAGTTCACTTTCAAAGGACACAAAGTAGATAAGAAAAACGGTCCAATACAGGAACCTGCTACTCTCTGTTGTGTTCTGTTGTTGGTGTGGGATAAAGCACTGAGGCAATAAAAATCTTTGAAAAATGTAGCATGATTTAAACCCCTCAGGACCATAACTTCAAGGGAGGATGTGACTGCTAGCGCTAATCTGGTCGTTGTAACAGTGACACCCTATAAACAGAATAGTCGGCGTGTTTAGGGAAGGCGTCACCTCTGCCTCTATATCTTCTGTCTAAATGATGACAGAGAGTACGGTCACAGTATAGCGTAAAAGCCCAAACATAAGCAGCGTTGCAAAAATTCAGAGCCCAGCGCCGGAGGGGAACATTGTAGAGGATGTCGACGCTGTGGCATCGGTCCAAACCACGAGAAATTCAATGCATTATGCACAGCTGACCCCGGAGTAATCATGTCAACACTGTTAAAGATTAACTGCTTCCCTTTCGTCTGTCCAAACAGAGTGAAATGTTTTGCAGCGCCAACCTCAAAACAGATTCAGTGTGTGAGCGCAAAAATGAAATATATCCTGCAGATGTAGCCGTGTGTTTCACCTTTTGCAAAAAAAAAATGAGGCCGCGTCAGACTGCAGATTTTTATTTTTTTTCCTGAACACGTGTGCGTATAACTCATCAGCAGCAGCGCTAACCAGCCCTCTCTGGAGTGGGACAGATAAATGTCCCACTTGTCTGCACTGCCACTAAATCATGGTCATAGCTTCCCTCTCTGTATTTAAACTACGTCAATTCTGCCTTACATTTACTGCAATGGGCAATCCATGTGTTCTGCAAATGCGCGGCCTGCATGTGTTTAACTACTAATGGAGCCTCCATAGGATGTTTTGGCAAATGACTGACTAGACTGCTGCAGAAAGCAATTCACACTTGGCACCGTGACACAAAGCAGGTGTTAAACTTTAGACTCCTTAAAGCAGAGCTGTTATCAGAAGAAATGTTTCCAGAAAAAGTTAAGAGTCTCTCAGGTAGAACCCAGGGACAGATGTTCACATGTTTACCGACGTAACGACTCTAGCAGGTTCGGCAAAAGAGCCGCTCCAAACCCAGTTATGAATGAACGACTTTCCTGACATGTTCTCCCTCCTTCCCTGCGTGCGCTCATTCAGCAGTCGGCTCTGAGGAGGCACAGATGTTGAAGTTGGAAAGGAGCCGAAACGCTTGATCTAAATAGATTTGCTCCATTAAAAAAAATCACAAGACAGCCTGAAGGCTCCTGATAAAGACGTCCGACTTCCTGATATAGCTTCCATGAAACAATGCTGAAAGAGTGCGCCCTATCGGAGCAAATGATGTAATAAACAAGATCAGAGCTCTATTTCCATCTTTTATTCGGCATGCTTACTTCCCTTTCTACTGGGGCAGACCACGACCTAAGGTTCATTTATGCCCCCGATGTGTACAAAAATAGATATGTCAATCTCAAATGCTGTAACCTTAACTGCCCCTATTCTTCTATGCACCTCTTACATTGCAGCATTCTCCAAAACATCTGAGGTAGATGGGGACTTGTTTTAAAAGGTGCCCTTGTTCGGTGTAAATACAAGTCTCCAGCAGCACAGAGATGGTGAATTTGTTTGAAAGGATGTTATTTACACCACGATGAAGTCAATCTCTTCACCGTAGCTGCTGAGCTAAAAGTGTTGGCTCGATGTCTTTTCAAATCCGCGAGTGTGCCAGGCGAGCTGTATGGAGCCATTTTATGTTCATATGGTTATTTTTTGCTTACCTTTTAAAACAAGTCCCCATTCGCTGAAGTTGTTTGGGAGAATGCCGCAAGTTCTGCTATGTTTTGTTTTGCTTTTTTTCTGTGAAACTCCAGAAATGTGTATGTGGACTACAATAAATCGTAGGAGACAATGATCGCATTTTCACATTATTGGAGGAACTTGTTCTTTAAGCAGAACTTCGACTTGAGGGCAGTTCAGTTGTCAAGAGTAACTGACAACAGGTTGAAATAATGTACCTAACCCCGACAACTGAGGACTATTGTCACTTCCAGTACTTTGGATGTCCACCTTTGTTCAGACTTCTTCGATGTGTCCCATTGTTGCCTCGCTTGAACTACTGGCTACACTGAACCCCCCCTCTGACTTCTCGTTCACATCTGTAAACTCTCAGCCTACTGTCACTGCTGAATACACAGCAGGTTTATCCGTGTTCACTGTTAAACACATAACACCACAGATGCATCACTCTTGGACGACGGGCTTTTGGTTTTGGCTCAAAATGTCTTGATTCCTCACAAGTGAGCCTGGGAATTCAAGTCCGATGTGAACGGGGGCCAGCGAGTTTCCATCTTTTTTTTTTTTAAATGCTGACAATCGGCCTGGACAACGTTGCAGACACATGTACACCTACAGGCAGGGCGGGATTCCCTTTAGACCTCTTACCGCGGAGGACTGATGGCTTGTGGAACTTGAGAGTATCCAAAAGTCTCCGTCTGCCTTTGTGAATGTCTCTGCCTGCTGCACACTCAGCAGCCATCACTGAAACAATAATAATTACATTTCCCCCAAGTGCAGCGTCTACATCTGTGCGCATAATGTGTACGTCTGTCCGGCGTGTGTGTGTGTGTAATTATATTTTCTAAGAGTTCCTGGTGATTTACGGCGTCATGCCTTCATGATAACATCTTACAACATCTGTGGCAGTAAAGCGCGCGCGTAAAGACGGCGACATCTGCACCGCGCAAGGGTCCAAAAGCATTCTTCCGCACAGATCACACAAGCCCATGTAAACAAACGCACGCAGGAAACTAAATTCCACGCTCAGCCACACGCATTACACACAGTCTTTTTTTTGTTTAAATCTAGAAAATAACGCAGTCATTTCACACCAAAATAAACACGGTTTGATTTCATCTCTGTCTGCATTCACCGCCCCAAACACACTTGAGTCTCCTCTCATCTGCAACCATTCTGCTTTAAAAACATAGTCATCCGTGCCCACGTTAATGATGCAGGCTGCAGGGGCCACCTGCTCAGTTTCAAACAGAGCTACGTGGCGACTGGCCCCGGCACATGTGATCTCCAATCAAGGCGGGTGTCGTGACAGGTGAATCAAATCTGACACAAGAGTCTAAACAGGAATCCTGATTTATTATCTGCGGAGGAGATCGGTGCATCTAGAGTCTTTGGGGCAAAATGTGTTGATGTGACGGTTAAAATAAAGATTCGTGACCAACATTGCACGAGTGGTTTAGCATTTTGCGTGGGGCTGTGACTTAAAACTCCACAGAGCATCTGTTATCGCGATGGGAATATGTGGGAATTCATGTTTCGTACATTAGAGTCGTCAGAGACCCTTTTTACATGAGGGGAGGTGTGTGTGTGTGTGTGTGTGTGTGTGTGTGTGTGTGTGTGTGTGCGTGAGTCTGGAAACACTGGAAGACAGTGCAAACACTCCCTGGCACAGCAGTGACTTACTGTCATGCATGCTGTTACACTTCACTCCATCTTGAGAAGGTTAAAAGTTGCACACAGCCCACGCAACATCTTGAGAACGTATAAGGATGCAGACGGATTGGATTTCCAGCTCTCCCGGCGATTCTGAGGGCTTTTTTACTTTGTGCAATGATCTCATTTGTTGTGCACATGTGGCTCAATCCCGTAAACTTATCCGCGGAGATCAACGTCTGTTTGTTGTGTTTTGTGCATCATTCTCTAAGTAAAACTTTTGATTGATACCTGACTTACGTTTGTTCGTCCCGTCCTTCTTTGCAGATTTGAATTACATCCCAACTGACCTGCCGTCTGACATCGTGAAGATGGATCTGTCCAGGAACAGCATCAAACATCTCAGGCCCAAACACTTCCTGCTGTCCAAGGACCTCAAGCTGCTCAACCTTAGCGGCAACGGCCTGCAACACATAGACAAAGGTGACGCCACAGCCCCACCTTCCCAAACCACAGAGATGCTTGTTTCTGATTGGCTGGGAGGTGTCCATTGTCCATTATCATTATTATTAAGAGTTTTGCTTTCGCTACATTACCACTTAAGTCTCACTGATCTGTTGAAATAGACTTAGCCATGGGATACCCGTCACTTCTAGCCCCCCAAATTGAACATGTCAACAGCCGTGTTGCCAAACTCAAGGCTTCAATACAGTTGTCCACAAACCAATAATCAATACAACAACCATGGGTTCCCACTTGGGTAAAACTGATGTTGAAATCGACTTTAAAAAAATAGATTGATTGTACTATTGTTCAACAGATGAGGCATCATCCTGTGGTACAGTTACATTGTGGCACATCCAGCAACAGGAGCAACCACAGGCACAGCTGTTAACACCAAACAGAAATCAAGGAAATGTTAGGAGAGTATTTGGTCTTTCATCAGGCTAACACAACATAATTTAGTGTTCAGAAGACTAGAATATCTGTTCTGAGTACTAATTTTGCCTCAGCATTGGAGGAGCACCATTAAAGAATGCAGACTCATTACTTTCTCCAGGCTAATGATGTCTGCGCTCAAGTCTAATTGCCCAGGAGGGGAAATCCTTTAAAAACTTAGAAGTTTTCTTTATTACCCTGCAACACATGTAAACAATCTTTCTCTGTAGTCCAGCCCAGCATGTCCAGAACTAAATGGAAACTAAAGACACTCTGAGAGCGACACATGCTCTTGATCATGTTCACATCTGGAGTAAAATAAAAACTGTTTAGACGCATTTTTTAAAGAAGTTGTTGAGTTAGACTTTTTCATGTGGCGGGTGACCGGAGCGAGAAGGAAACATGAATGAAAAGTCAAGAAAAAGACGGACTTGGCATACTTGCGTTTTTTGCAATCCTCTTCTTACATTGTTGGTTTTGGACAATTTTCGTGCCAGATTGCTGTGGGTTTTGTTCACAGTACAAACCCAGAAAATAGGCAGAACAACAACTTCGACAGTGACAGGAAAGTCAAGTATATTTCTTGGTCAATTTGTGACTAACTTCCCATGACTGATAGCTTGGCGGATGACACTGCCTATCTAAAATATTTCTTAATACTCTTAATACAAGTCCCAGACGAGGGTCCCTCCTGCTTGGTGTTACTGTAAGTAGTAACAGTGAGGCAGCTGATGTAATAATTGGAATTATGCAACTGTGATATCTGTAGTTATGGTGACTACAGTCTTTAAAATTGTGTTTATTTGTTATGGCGACTCATTGCCAAGAACAGCACAGAACGGGGCAAGCCTGGGGGGGTTAAAACCCTAAATTTATCACCTCGGCTAAAGTTGAAAAAAGGGCTCAGCTTGCTTGCCTTTCTGTGTGTTCCTTTGTGAACTCAAAGAATGTTAATGCGTGTACATGAAAGCTGGGAAAAATGATGACAGGTCTTTTAAGCCTCGCTGAGTGTTGTGCTGTGTGGCTCTGTCATCCAGGTGGGAGTGCTTATTAAAACACTTGAGGATCAGGGTCTAATGCGGAGCTCTTTTCTCGCATTTACTGTGTGACAAAAGCTTGACTGCAGTCTCAAGGATGGTGAGATAAGGACGCTTTGAAACGATGAACAGATGGAAGAGAGGAACTGGCATGTCAACAGGAAGTGTGGCCATTAAAAGTTTAATCTGGTGCTTTACACTTGAGAGATTGATGGCACTCTCATGTCTGTATGCCAAATATGAAGCCACCGCCAACAGCTGGTTAGCTTAGCCTAGCACAAAGACTGCAATAAAAAAGGATAAACCTCAGCACCTCTAAAGCTCACTAACATGTTACGTCTCGTGTTCTCAGAGCTGTCCAGGAAGCCAGAATTTCAGGAAGTTTCTACCCAGAGCAAGAACCGGTTTAAGCACATTAACCTCCCCATTAAACAGCATATTGTGTTTTGAGAAACAAATGATGTTTGTATACAGCTTTACTCACAAAGTGTCAACATTTTTACAATGCTGGCAGAAAGTCTCATGACCTGTAGACTTTGACTAATACTGATGGTCATGGGTGTGTCACAAAACCACATTTGGCTTCCTGCAGTCATAGTGGCTCAAACAAGGCAAATGAGCAGTAGCCCATTCGAGTCAGTCTCCAGAGTTCAGAGATAAGGCAGCAGAGAGGGATGTGGAACAGCGGTGTCCTTCCTCTCCTATTTCCCTCTATCTGTGTCATATTTAGGGTTGATTGATAAGAATGTAGTAACTGCCTCATCTGTTTCACTTATTGAAAAAGGATTTCAAAAGGGAATTTCGTCCCCTGTGTCCATTTCATTGTCGAGTGATGTCTTTACTCTTGTTATATTTTACTACCTCTCTATGCTCCACATAGTCTTTGCCTCCTGTTCTTCTTCCTCCCCTTCCCCTCATCTGCACTGTCGAGATCAAAGCTTGGCCCGAGGCTAGTGGACAGTGTGAGACACTGTCTCAACTGTCCCATTACGCAGACTGCAAACAACGTCTGGAACCTTTTAAGGACTAGCCAACCAAGGGTTTGTGTGGACAGCTTGGAGTCCTAATGATTCACATCTATATAAGAGATTTATAAGACACAGAAAGAAATAATCATCATGTTGTGGTATAAAAATGATGACAATTAATGTCAGTTGGTCTTGGCTTTGGATTATGTGCTGTAGTTGCCCTGGTAAACACACCGACACTTTGGCTTGGTATTCAGCCTAAAATCCTAACTTAAAGCATCAGTATCCCTTTAAACAGCTGTAGGCTAACAAACAGGAAGTATCCAGGGGGGAACTTTTTAATATTCAAACAGCAGTTTGAAATGCCAACTTATCTTGCTCTGCTCCTCTTCCCCTCCCAGCTTCATTCGCGGGCCTGCTGTACCTCCGTGAGCTTGACTTGTCCAACAACAGCCTCCATTACTTCCAGTACGGTGTGCTGGAGGATCTGTACTTCCTACGGAAGCTCTCGCTGGACAACAACCCCTGGATCTGCGACTACAACATCCACTACCTGGTCTACTGGCTCAAGCACCACCCGGGCGTCTTCCACACTGGCCTGATCTGCTCTGAGCCACAGGAGTTCAGGGGCTGGCGCGTCGAGGATTACGTCAAGACCTACAATGGGGAATGTCCCAAGGACAAGCAAAATGGCGTGAATGGAATGGATACTGGACAGGGAGGACAAGTGGGGACAGACAATGACGCCCAAGAAGTGATGGGGGAGACGGCTGAGGGGCAGGGTGAGAGTCTGTCTCAGCCGCTGAAAAAGAAGCCCAACAAGTTTGAGATCATTAGGCTGAGCTAGAGTGGTCTGGACTGGTGTGGTGCGGTATGGAGAGAGGATTGTTGGCAGTCTGTGGACAGACTGAAGAATGGATTAATACAGGTAGATTCAGTGATTTGATGTTTAAAGAAAATGTGACATGTAAAAGTACAATTTTGGGATGAAATCCATTATTTGAACTTGAGATGTCTTTTTAGAAATCATCATTTTCCATCTTGTGTGGACGGTATAAAAAAAAACCGAACTCATTTTCGAACATCAAATTCTTCTTTAAAGATTAGTTGCTAACTTTTTTTTTTTTTCTTAGAAAATACCATTTGAGCTTTTGTTTATCTTTTATGCAGAGCAACCCCAATCCAGTCTGTATCAGATCTAATAACCCCAACAGAAACGTCTCTTTGGATTTCCCACACAAACAACTGCAGGTGCTCTCTTACTTCTGTTAGTTATTTTGGTATTGAGTTCAGGATATACTTTTTTCCTTCAAAAAAGTAGTTTTTGGTCTTTTTTTTGTTGTTGTATTAAATAATGTATGACACTGTCAACCTCTTTTCTGGAAATAAAGTTGGGTTTATTTTTTCTGAAAAGTTGTTGTTCGAAGTGAAGGAAGCTTAAATGTAGTCAAGCACACTGGAACTGTTTACTTACAGTTAGCTATCAGATATGATGCAAAACAGATGCACTGGATTGTACAGTGAGTCAGTGTTCAGATGAGGTCACTTAAGTTCCCAGACACCTCACTGGGAATCTGCCAAGTGCATGATGATTAACGGTTTATGTGCCAGCTTATAAAAATGGCGTTAATATCAGACCTTGACAGTGCTGATGATGGAAACTTTGAATCCATCACTGCCAGGGTAATCTCTTTGCATTTGGCATCCAAAATCAAACTGTTTACTCTTAAAACTGCAGCAGGCTTAAAGTATTAGAAGCACCCAAGAAGCTGACTTCTGTAAATGATGTTTTATTTTTTCCTGGAAGCCAAAGGTGGTGAAAAAAAGAAACAAAAACATTCCCAGTCTTCACTGATTGTCAAGTAGCGCCATCCAGTGTGCTGGAGACCAACATGCAACAGCAGACTTCCTTTTTTGAAAACATATCATGCAGATCCTCCCTCCTAGTCATGGTTGAGGCACATTTCTGTAATTTAAACCCATGATAATGAAAGAAAGTGAAGTATAATGATTTTACATTCACAGATTTATTGTTGGATGTAGCTGAATTTTCATTTTGTTTAAAGGATGACCCTACATCTGCACCAGTCCCCTCCTTGCAACTAAACATGTAGGCAAATTAACTGTGTCATGTAAGAAAATACCAATCAGTACAAGTCCGGCTGCATGACTTCCAGGTTGATGTTTAAATAACGCCTGCCAACTTGGCATTAGACACAAACAAAGATTATATCCTGGCTGGATATCAGCTCCATTACATCAGTTTGACTGGTGTTTTGGCAGGAATGGATCTTGGCAAAGTTCAGCCTAAAGGGTCATTTGACTTGTTTCCTGTTTACAGCGGTGCATGTAAACATCGCTAATTGTCTCTTAATGCAGTCGCAGATGTTTTACATCACCTCTGAGCAACTGGCCTGCTGTTACAGATCATGTGTGATAGCACAGTGCCCTCTGGTGCTCACAGTGAAGTGGTCCACTGAAGGCACAACACTTTTTGAAGACACTTGTTTTCTCCCTTCAGTAGATGACATCCTGTATAGAACCATTGGTCACACTTCACAATTACCATTATTAATAAATAGAAAAGTAATCATTAATTAAACATTAGTTAATAGTTATTTCACTGTTAACAAACCATTAAATGCTTCATAAACTATTTATTACACAACTGTTTGTTGTAAAGTTGTTTATTATACTTTGTTATTGGTTTACAAATACTGTGTAGTTCCTCTATAAACATTATTTGGATGGCCACTATAAATGTGCTACTGATTCACAAGTAAATAAAGGACTAAATGCTTTGTTAACAGTGAAATAATCATTAACTGATGTTTAATTAACTATACATTAACCATTTATAAATGATGATTGTTAGAAAGTGTTAGCAAACCTTTTTTATTTCCACGCAGAAAGTCAAACGTTGTCCTGCTTGGGTCAGAAATCAAAAGTATCCATTGAGGACACATTCAAAGCCAATTCTAGACATTTATAACAATGTAGAACATCAGAATGTAGCCTCCATAACTGACAAGATAAGATAAATCACCAATGTATAATTCACAGTCTTCTTGCTTTGTAGCAGGTTCCCTGGGTCATTTTCGTCCAGAGCGCAGCAGCATCAGAGGATCACAGCCCTTCATAGCGGCACCACAAGAGGTCACTTGGGTTAAATACTCAGAGTCTCATGCTCTGCGACAGACTTTACCAGCATTTCGAAGGTTCCATCAGAGCGAAGCATCAAGAAGAATATATTGATAACGTGATCGTGGCCAGAAAGTGTTGAGAATGCTCAGAATGCTTATATTTTGGGGTAACCAAGTACCATATTCATTCTTTAGACTTAATTCAGGCTTTGATCAATTTTGGTAGTGCAAACTTAAAGGATATATGATAGTTATAGTGCCAAAGAATTTTGTGCTGATAATGATGCAGAGATTGGAGGAGAAAAAAAAAAAACAGGAAGAATTGGTAGAAATTAGTGTAAGTTTGCCCAACACTGATCACAGTCATCATCACTAAACATGCCATGTAGTACCAGCTGAACCACTTTCTCAGGCAGGGCCACCCATAAGGGAGGGGAAAGGGGGGAAGCCGTGAGATGCCCATGGAGGTCATAATTATGTTGATCCCAGTATTAGCAATGATTAAAACAGCAGCCATTCATTGTTTCTTGAGTACATTGTGTGAGCCTCTCCTTCTTCTGCAAACATCAGACTAGCCACCTGAGAAATGTACTCATCTAAATAAACTCATAGCTAATGTTGGAGAGAATTTCCTTACATGCCAGCTCCTGCATGCATTTCATCAGAATAGAAAAAAGGAAGAAAAAAAGAGAGAGGTGTTAAGGGTTTTAGATTCAAATAATTATGTCATGACCTTTTGAACTTTTTTCTTTCAGTCAGCTAACATTAGGAGGCCAACATTACAAACCAAGAAATAGGTAACATGAGTGAATAAGTCACTCAGCCTTTTCATTGGCCTGCTCTCAGGTCAGGTAAGTCACAAGAAAGTACACCAATCTGATTCCTAGATACTTTCCAGAAATGGCCCCAAACTTTCCCAATGCAAAGGTTGATGGTCCCTGAGGCCGTTTCCACATCGGTGCACGTCTTCTTCAGCTCCTCCAACATTCATTATGATCAGTGTCCTCATCCACTGCCAACACTTAAAATCCAACATCATCCAGTCTCCTCTCCCACCCTTTGTCTTATCCACATTTGTATCAGCAACACGACTTCTTCTCCGGTGGGGCGTAGGCGCCTGCGATGCCATTGACCGGCCGTGAGTTGGCCCGCAGCAGAACTCGAGGTGTGCTGTTGCTCTCCGAGTCCCCCTGCTGGACATTGAGGCCATTGCGAGCCAGCAGCTCTCTGGCCATCATCATAAAGGCTTCTTCCACATTCTGACTCTCCTAGATGCGAAGAAAGGAAGTTTCAGATAACAAAATGACCAAAATCGAAACTAATTTTCATGTGTGACTTCACCCGTTACCTTTGCAGATGTTTCTAGAGCAGCTAGTATGCCTCGATCTTTCGATAGGTTGCAGGCCTCCTCAAACTGTACCTGACGTTCCTGCTCCAGGTCACTTTTGTTACCTAGATGGAGACAGACGGGGAGCAGAGAGTTGTAACCTAGGGCTCTCGCGGCAATCACAACAAAAGATGCAGTTTGATGTAACATTCATCTGACACAGGAGGAAATGTTCACAGATGTAACGTATTCAAATTGTATTCATATTTTGTTCGCTCATGTCCTTCCTCGCTCTCTGCACTGATGTTTTTCCCAGAAGTTATAGCAACACCCAAACAAATGAGACGCACTGTTACCACCCATAAAATTACAGATTTCCCTGGGTTCATCGATTGTTGAAAACTTTTGTGATAATAACTACACATCTAAAACAGATGTGTAACCAACTCTTTTTGGCCTTGAATGCAGATTTTGGGTACTGTGGGCTGCTCAAAGTCCTGTAGATCAAATTTGCATAAAAATATGAATGTGATGATTAAAGCTACAACATGTAAGAACAAAAAGGGACAACATATCACCAGAGTAACCACTAACTGATGCTAAATGTCAGCCATTTTGTTTATTCCTGTAGCTGCTGTAGGCCTTTGCCCTTGGTGAGACGAGGCGTGTTCAGTTGGTTACAGTCTGCAGCCTCAACCACTAGACGCCACTAGATCCCACAGACTGGACCTTTAATAACCCTCGGGAAATTCACTGTGCCTCTATTCAAACTATTCAGCAGAAAAAATTGAGATTCTAATTCTCACGTCAGACCTCTCTGACACACTCCCTGCAGAGCTATTGTACTATAAATGACATGTTATGAAATATGTGTGTTATTTTGTCCACCCTCTCGCACTAATCCCAACACGCACACCTTAATCATGCACTCACATGCAGTGACAATGCAATGACCAGTCACACCCTACACACTCACCTATGAGAACCAGCACCACATTAGTCGCTCCGTAGAGTTCCACCTCCTTTATCCAGTGAGTCACGGAGTCAAAGGTGGTGCGCCTTGTGATGTCGTAGGCGATGATGGCGCCATGAGCGCTGCGGTAGTAGCTCTGGGTGATGGTGCGAAACCTCTCCTGACCTGCCGTGTCCCACACCTGCATCTGTCACACATGAACGACACAACAAGGAATCAGCTCTAATGGCTATATGGATGAAATACACATGGCTGAATGACTGATACATGACAATTCTCCCACACACACACACACACACACACACACACACACACAAAGTAGTGTGTCAGACTCCTTGGTCTCCCTCTATACTCCCTGAGCATCTGACAGATGGTGTTAACGTGGTAACTGCTGTTATGGCAACCACTCCAGACTCACCAGCTCAACCTGTTTGTTTGTGTTGATGGGTTGAACCATGTAGGATAAGGGTTAGAGTGACGGGAATATAAGCTTAAATCTTTACATTTCTGAACATAAAACTGTGAATACATATTACACGGACCTTATTATATATAAAAGACTGATTCCGACTGTGCTTTTTATGCTAAATGGCCCCTAATGTATTGTAAAAATAGATAAAACAATGAGTTAACTGGTTCAATTTGTCGAGAAAAAATGTCCTTAAAGCTTTTTTCCAACATGTCTGCTTTGCTAGCTCGATTCACATGAAACATCTGCGATTTAATTCATCTATGAAAGCTGACACACTGATATTACAGGCTCACATATGTAACACATGTCAAGAGTTTTAGCAGCAGTCAGCTAGTAGTTAATAAATTACCAATGAAAGCTTCATTAAAAGAGGCAGTTCATGCAAAATACATAAAACAGCACAGCTCTATCCACTGATTAACAAACGTAAATACAAAAGTGACGTGCTCGGTATCAGGTGGCTCAGTTACACACAGCCTCAGGCCTGAATGGTTCGCTGAGGGTTGAGGTAAACGTAGAAAGAGGAGCTGGATCATTCACAACTGTCAATTTATTGTGTTACATTTACAACCTTGTGGCATGTACAGTGATTTACTGATTCATAAAAACAGATGGGAAGATAAAATGCCTCTGGACTATCAAATGCTGGCATCGTGCCTGTAAACCGAGGGAGATACGTGTAAACCAGTCCCTTATGATACTATAAAAATGTGACACTAGCCTTTTAACATTTCACACATAAATTGAAAATGTTTACCTGAGATTGGCTATTGTCACATGACAACAGATGACAGGAAAATAATGTCACACAGATGAGAATTTCCACACGCGGAAAGTTTGGGCCTTCATCACATACAGTTAAGGGTAAGCCTTTGACATCATACTTCTCTCATCTACAGGCTTTTTTTAAAAATCTCAGAATGAGGATAAACAGTTTAGCTGATGACACGTGTTGTGAGATGCCATGAATTCTTATCCTCCATTCATCTAACTGGCTTGTCCACGGAACAAAACATTTGCTGTAGGTGTGTTAAATGTCTGTGTGTGTGTGCATGCATGTGTGTGTTAAGTAACAGAATGTACCTTCGCCCTGGCTGTGATGAATGCACAGATAGATACGAACACCACAAAAATGGTTTTAAATGTGGATGTCTCAGTGCAGAAAGTGACCATACCTGACAACATTATGAGTGGTAGATATTACAGTGACTGACTACCCAGTGATCAAGACAGATGTCAGTTTTAAATTATGAGTTCTTAAGTGATTTTAAGATATTTGAAAGCCACCATTTAACTGAACAAACTGATTTTGTATATCCAAATCAGACGTGAAGTACTCAGGTAGCATGCTGACCTTTGATGCATGCGGAAGCAATCGCTGTCTTCCTAAATCATTTAGTTCCTTCTCAAGCTCAGTGACAGCACAGAGAAGTCACCCCGGGGTTATTTTGGTCTGCAAAAAAGCCAAAGGAGAGTAGAGAAACCTGAAGGACAGGTCCTCCATGTGAGCAGCTGGTCTGACTTGCTTTGCTCTAACTGACACTGTAACCCAAGGACTCTGCAGTGCCATTTACCCCCAAGCCAAGAAAATTCTACCACATCTCAGGGCCCATTCAAAGTTTTCACTTTCCAACCCGTGCCATAGTTTTTCATTTAATATTTGACCCCCTCCAAAAAAAAAGCCTGTATTCTTGCTGTGCAGCCTCTCATTGTCAGAGCCAGCTGACTCTACAACACCCATGATAAGGATCAGGGCATTTAGAAGGCATGGCTGGAGCATAAGCAGGGTTTCTGTGGGGTCAGATTTAAGACTTTTTTATACCACACAAGATTGCAATTTTATAGCCAGTGCTGAAGTATGATTGAAAACCAAGAGGGACCAGTTGTTTCCTTCACTTCACATTATGTTTAACCCTTCCCAGAGGTATGTCTCTCATTAAAGCTCCGCTCTGGTGTAAATGACAAAACTTTGTGCCCAAAGTTGCTAAAGCTGCTGAAACTAGATGACGACTTATGACCACAGATAAGCAACATAAAAATGAATGCCTGCTGAAAATCAAAAATTTGAGAGACAATTAGCTTTCTAATGTAGCAAAAGGAGCTAACAGCATTAGCCTAGCAAGACAGGTGTCATGGGGCTGACTGAAGCTTACTTGAAACACTCACAAGTAAGGATCAAATAGCCTTCTGTGTGCACAATTACATCTGGCTCACATCTTAAAGGGAGGGATGGTGCTTACACTACTAGCACAGGAGCTTTGGACCGCCGGGAAAATGTTTCACAGGTCTAGGGCTAGCTTACGTTAGCAGATATCGCTGCAATACACAGCAGTGTGTGATATAACTTTAAAACTGTTATTTCATCACATTCTATTGATAGTTTGGCTGCATGGAAAGGTCTGTAGGTGGGGGGGTGTGATGATCCTTGAGACAACCTCGTCACATGCATGCCCTAAAAGACCCCACATGCTCCGCCGCGCACACACACACACACACACACACACACACACACACACACACACACACACACAGCGGCCTACTAACCTTTACTTTCTTCCCCTCGATGTCCACGGTCCGCACGCTGAAGTCCACTCCGATGGTGTTCTGCTGCTTCTCTGAGAAAACCCCTGACTTGAAATTCTGAACCACGCAGGTCTTCCCCACATTAGAGTCCCCGATCAGGATGATTTTGAACAGGAAGTCAAAAGAGTCGTCATGCTCAGGTCCCGGGGTCTGCATGGTGGAGGTGGAGGGCCCAGGAGAGTGTCTTTCTGCACGACGTGCCTGGAGGATAGTATCTCTTCCCTACGCTGGAGGTGACTTGGAATGCTTGGACGGCGAGGCAAAGAGATGCTGGGTTATCTTTTTATGCTTGAGTCAAGGTGGAATCAGGGGGGAGGAAAACAGGTCCCAAAACGCTGTTCTGTCGAGAACTCTCATATAAAAACCATTGCAAATATTATTCCACTGTTTCTTCCTCTAGAAGCAGGGAAGATTAACTGAAATTGATCCACATGTAGCCAGTAAAACCAGTTTTGGGTGAGGTAGTTTGTTTGTCGAGATGTAAACTAGTGCTTGTTCAAAGACTGGATTGGATTAGAAGTGCCCGACAATCCGCTTTTCCACCAAAAGTCAAATGGCTGGTAATTGTGATATCAGTCACACAAGCAGCAAACACCTGTGCCTGTTCCCTGTCGCTGAAACAGAAGGTTTTTGTGCCTCCAGCCGGTCTCTCCCCCCCTCCTGCGTTCTCTCAGCAGGACTAACCTGTCTCAGTCTCTGCTGCTCCTTTCAGCTCCTTCTCAGGTGTTGACCCACTTCATGGCCCCCACAGCAAAAGACATGAAAAGCCATGAACATCTTTTTTTTTTTGGTCCTCCAGCACAGGTTTTCTGTCAGAGCGAAGAGGAACTTCCTTTAAAAAAAATCGTCACTTAAAAAGATGGTTGTCTTATTCCTGTCCAATCCACCTGCTGTTCCTTCACACACGTGTCAGCATTTTTTTCCTCCACCACAGGCCCCTCTCACTCTCTTTATCTCTGTATCCTTCTGTCATCAGTTTTTCCAGTTCTTACAGACCAACTGCCTCCTCTCACTCGCTCTCTCTCTCTCTCTCTCTCTCTCTCTCTCTCTCTCTCTCTCTCTCTCCCTCCCTCTCTCTTCATAGCACCTGTGGAAACAATAGAAACCCGCCCTACCTGTTCCAGGATGGTAGCCCGGCCCCGCTGCTGCTGAGGGATCCTGGGAAATGCAGTCAGTTGGCCTCTTGGGGCTCCCATAGACTCTCCTGTTGTAACTCACAGGACATTATTTTGCATCATGGTCATCGTCCAAGCTTAAATGTGACGTTTCACTGAGGATGAGAGTGGAAAACAAGCAACACTCAGCAGTAGTGGCATGTAATCATACGTACATATACAGCAGTGGTCTTCTTCTTCAGTTTTTGAGAACAAAATTCAGTATTAAAGTACTCAATTCTTTCATGTATTGTTGTATAGGGAGTATTCTGTCATTTCACATGGTTAAAGTGTGTAAAAACGGGTTGTACACTATGATCAACATCAACATCTTTGCTGTCAAGACAAAGAGCACACAGACCAAAGATCAGGACGTTCTGACGGCATGAAGTTGGACAATACTGTCTTGGTTTTAGGCAATCAGGCCGAGGTTCATTCAATGTAAGGTTACACAACACAGCTTTCAGAGTCATAAAAACATAAGGGAAATTAACATAATTGCATGTGCACGATCAAACATAATTTCCCTCCATGTGTCTTGTGAAGAAAAACAGATGACCTCAGAATTACCAAGATAAACAGACTGTTACATTTAAGATTATTAGTTGACTTTTCTTTATCATGTATTCACTTTTAGGTCCAGACAGTTCAGATCAGAGCTTTCTGGACCATAGATGCCAGCAATAGTCCATAATCTTAATTTTACTTTGAACCAAAATACTCAACATGATGCCTAGTTGAAATCGAGTATTTATTAGTGGTTACTTTTGTAAAACGTAGCCAGTTTCTTAATGAAAAACCTTCTCTTGGAATGGGTATTTGCATTTATTTATGTATGTATGTATGTATGTATGTATGTATGTATGTATGTATGTATGTATGTATGTATGTATATATGTATGTATTTATCTATCTATTTATTCATTTATTCATGTATTTATTTATGACTCAGCCATTTCAGTGTGTGGGTGAGTGTGTGCCCCCCTGTATTCCATCAGTTAATTAAATGTATAATAAATAAATAAATAAATAAATAAATAAATAAATAAATATCCAGGAATAATGTGACCTTAAACCATATTTTTGGATTCTGGTCATGTTGTGTGTGCTGAGCGGTGTATCATACGAGCTCAGCGATGCCATAATCCTAGCCTCTCCTCTGAGCTCATAATGTAAACGCCGCCACCCTTTCTGATTGAATTCCTTTAATCGCGGGCTGCACAGCATTCCTGCGCGCTGAGCCCTTTCGACAACCAGCATTTCCCGACCGCACTTGAAAGCGGCACGGAGCATCCTCACACCAGCGCGTCACGGTGACGTCCTGACTGTGCGGAGAAAAAAATAGGTGCCCTTACAGTTAAAAACCAACAGCTCTGGAGATTTAATATTTGTTTTTCTTTATGTAAGAAGGGCGTCTGAGAGGCTCGGGAGAGAAGCGGCATGATGCAGCGGAGCGCAGTGATCGTGGTGGCGGACAAGACGAGCCTGAAGAGGCCGTTTATCTTCGCAAATGCTGTTCATATGGTAGGTAACCAAAAAACCCTGCTTTTCTATGTAATGCAAGTCAAGAGGCCTGTTTGAATCCCTGCACAGGCTGTTTCTCTTCCTGTTCACCCGAGTCATCATATCATCAAACCCCCACTGAAACTCGCAGTGATTGTGTTTGTCTGCCTCGACCACGCTGCAGCGAGCCCCCCCCCCCCTCCATCAGGATGATGTACAGCGTCTGCAGTCCGCTGCACACCGACACGTTCACAGGCTCAGCGCGAAGAAAAGTGACGAGGGGAGACAAAACAGCTGGCAGCCCACGTCAGGAAAGAGATGTGCATTAAGAGAATTAGTAGCGTGGTTTCCATCCCTCATCCCCTCAGACGACATCTGGAATGTCTTTTTCTTTTCTTTTTTTTTTTTTTTTGTTCTTTTCTAACGCTGATGTGAGGTTATGATGTTACTGTAGCCTGTCAGTTCAGATGGATTCCATGTTGCTGCCTCCAGGGCCGGATTAGATGGACAGATTACACAGGGCAATCTGTAGTTGTTTTTTTGTTTTTTTGTTTTTTTAACCCCCCCTCCATGTGCACATTTTGATATCTGGTAAACAAATACGATTTTCAACTGGCATGATTATTATCATGCTCATTTCTGTAGATAGGTTTATATTTTAGCTTATCAGTTTACTGTATATTTAAGTATTAATGTGCTATCGGAATGTAATAAGAAAAGTATAGCCTTCATGTACTGTACATGTAATTCATATGCATTGTCTGTTTTTGTATCATATCATATCATATCATATCATATCATATCATATCATATCATATCATATAAAAGTGCCAGATTTAGCCATACAGGCTATTTTTCAACAGCAGTCCCTGGCAGGTTGATGGCATTAGATATCTTATTTTAAAGTTGCACTATGTAGAATTGAGGAATACATTTTAATCAGAAGCACAGTATCTTTTTATGCCTAAACAAACTAAATTAATAAACTCTAAAATGACAAACTGAGACAATTGAGACAAGACAATTTCATACTGTTTTACTTTGTGTATATGTGGCGGACCCTGCCAGCTATCTCGCTTTAAACCTTATTTTGCTCTGAGACCAGCTTGTTTATTCAGTGATGAAAACTGAGTTTATAACCTCATTAATATTGTAAATATGATACGAGACTATGTATCATTTTAGATTTTGAATATTTGGTTTTAAAGGCTGCATTACATTAAAGTGATTTCATTTTCTGAGTTTACCAGACAGCTGTTCTTGTTCTAATAGCTGACTTTAACACTGTACTGATGATTATCAATCAAAAGATCACATGTTGCTAATAGTTTGTAAAAGCACCAAGAGTCATCCCTACAATATTGTTGCAATATCGATTCTACGGTATCATTTATGAAGAGCTTTAGAGGAAACTTCAAGCTCTCAAAACATATACTGTCAGAATATAGCAATATTATTATGAGGCCATGTCACCCAGCTCCAGGAAACACAGTTATATTTACAGATTTGAAATGTACTGAGGTACAGACGCTGAAAAACTTAAAGGATAAGTTAAAAAGTTGGGTGAAGTTTTGTATTCTACAAAATATTAATTGAGCAGCTTGATCGGCTTGATCCAAGGGTCCAGACGGATTCACAGATTGATTTGAAAAGACACTATCACATCTGAGGAGGATGCACGAGCTCGACCGCCCAACGTCTTTTAAAAATCATTTTGGGATCTTTTTTCTGCTGTTTTCTAACATTTTTAAACAACTCCTCATCTGCCTCAGTTTTTAACTTGAATTTTTGGGTGAACTGTTCTGTATGCTTTTTTTAAATTATTATTATTATCAGTATAGTTTTAAACCATTTTCACTCATTCTTAAATTTGCACTAGTTTTAAACCTAACAATTGTTAATGTTCTCTTGTCCAAAGGCGCTGTGCTTCTTCATGTTGACGATGACTGTAGCCTGGCACCGAGACCTCCTGCAAACCGGCAAAGTAAGGCTGACTTCAGCTGCTTTTCTTATACGGGATGATAATAATTCCCGACGCAGATGTTATTATTTACTGGAGGCAGAAATAGCTCCTGTCTTGTCAGAATTTTGAAAAGGAGCGATGGAGTTTCTGCGACACAGAAGGACAACTGAGGAATTATTAATGCATGGGTTCACTCGGCCTTCCATCAATACTGTCTGGCAATTTATATTGTTTTCCTCTCCGAGCTCAAGCCCTCATATCAGCGAGCACCTGCCTGTTGAAGTGTCCTTGGGCAAGACAGTGAATTATCTTCAGGCACCAAGGGTGCCATTCCGTTGCTTACCCTGACCTTTGACCTCTTTTGTAGCCACGCTATCTTGGAAATGTGCTCGTGATGACAAAATCATACTCATATTGGTTGTAGATTGATATCCTTTGACCTTAATTTGTTCAATAAAAACCCCCTTTAACACCAGTATCATTCTCCCCAGCTGGTGTCCAATGTTTCTGTTGTGATCATGTACGTCATGGAGATCGGCTGCCTGCTGCTCTCTGTGCTCGGGGTGTTCGGAGCCTGTACAGGAAAGAGATGGTGTCTGATTCTGGTAAAAACCTGCTTTAAGTGTTTGCGTTACCACGTTGTGTGTGTGTGTGTGTGTGTGTGTGTGTGTGTGTGTGTGTGTGTTCTTGTATTTGTGGACACATTTGTTGATGGTAAACATTTAACATTTGAAATACAGTGGACAGCAACCAATATATGCAAAGTATTTGTCTTCTGTGGAGAAATTCCCCAGACTCCCTTATGAAATGTCTTAATTTTGAACGTTTTTGCATTGAGAGAAACTTTATACATTTTAAGAAACACTGTCAGTGACCAACTCTTGATTATTTGGACCTTCTTGTAAATTCGGCAGATTTTATACATTAAGTTCTTTATTTCTTTGTGTAGAAACAGAAAGTTCTTTCGAGATTGTCATGTGCAGGACTGTTAATGTTGGTTTACGTCTGTGTGTGCAGTATGCAACTGGGATGGCAGCAGCCAGTCAAACAATCATTGTGAGAACAGCACTAAGTTACCAGGATATTTATGAGGTAAATGCTTTTATGATATTTAATTTAATCTTTGAGTACAACATAACTTGCGGGTATTAAAAAGCAGCTTTAACAACAGAACGTTCGATATCTATTCGTCCTCAGAAACGTGTGGTCCGTGAAGAGACCAAGTTGCTGTCCATGATGCCACTTTCTGGAACCAGCAAAGCCAACAGGACCCTGCTGTACAGTATTCAACAAGAAGTAAGCAGCTTTTTATTTTTTTTCCCCCCAACTTGATTTCCAGTGGGGAACACAACCTACACAAAGTGCAGTGGAGATAGAAGTAAAATGACTCAAACGACTGGTTATTTCTGTCCAGCACAATTCTGGATTGATTAATTTGTGTACATCTATAAAGGCTGATATTTAAAATAATATGTCAGCACTGTTTCAGCACATCTCGGCATATCGAAAACTACTCAATTCAGCCCCATGAAGCTTAAAGGGATTTAACATGTTCTGTGTGTGTAACTGCGTGTGTCTGTCCACTCCAGTTTGAGTGCTGCGGTCTTATCGAAGGCTACAAAGACTGGGGCTCCTCCATCCCTCCTTCCTGTAACTGTCAGTATCCAGGAAAATGCGTGAGTATTTCCCTTTGTGTAAGCAGAATACAAGCTGCGAAGATGACTCACTCAGTGCGCAGATCCTGTGGCCACACATTGTATTTCTGTCAAGTAAGACACTCCAGGGAGATTTTTTTTAAATTTTAAATTCCAGGGTTTAATGGTTTTGTTGTCTGATTTCAGATAAAAAGGCTGCAACCTAAACATATAGCACTGGAAACATGAAGTTAAAGTCAGGTTTTTTGATTTATTGTTCATTTGTTGGATCCCGATTAGTTTGCTGCTATGGGGTGCACACAATGAAAAATGTCAAAACAAAACTTTAAATAATACAACAGCAAAAGTGGATTGACATCTACTCACCCATTATGGACTAATGTATCTGCTCTCTCAGTTCTCAAATATTTTTGAGAAACGTATGTGTGCAGACGCTTGATAATTTCATCGAAAAACGCAGTTTACTTAATGATCATCAGTATGGATTTAGAGCTAATAGCTCCACCTCAGTGGCAGTCATTTCTACTGCAGTGGGTAACCAGGAATAAACTGTGGGGTTGTTTATAGACCAAATGGAAGTATTTGATATAGATATCAATATGTGCAAGTCAATGATGTTGGCTCAGAGTTGTTTAAGGTTACTTTTGGGGTTCCTCAAGGTTCAGTGCTCGGCCCCGGTTTGATATCAACAAATTATCGCCACATTCAAGTAAGTGCTGTTAATCAGCAAACAAATAAGCAAAACAATGAATATAAACATTACCATAGCCACTAAGTTCGAAAGTGATATATCATGATACCTAAAGACCAAGCTATGCAAATAAGACCCTGGATGCACCTAGTCTTTTTCCTGACTACTCTTAAGTGAGCGTTGTCTTTGTCACATTATATTTACTGGGAATTTTATTTTCTACTCACCAGATTCGACTACGGGGCAGCGCCACACTCGGGGCTCCCAAGAACCAGTATGTTTATCAAGAGGTAAAAGAGCTTCAGATTGTTTGGAAAAATATCAAGGATTACTGGTCCAGTAAAGTCTTACTTTCTTACTTTCTCACTGATCTTCTCTCTAACTTTTTTCATATTCTGTCAAATGAACCTTCATTTTTTCCATCCCACAGCCTTGCCTACCAATTTATGTTTCTGAACTGAAGCTTGCATTCTCGCTGGCGATGGGTATACAGTTTGGAAGTGGAGTGTTTTGGGTGAGTGTTTGTTGCTTTGTTTGTTTCTTTCTGTCTTTATATTTTCCTTCTCTTTTTTTATTTCCTTCTTTCCTTATTGCCTTCCTTCTTTTCCTTTTTCCTTAATGCCGTCCTTTGTTTCTTCCTTCCCTATTTTCTACTTTGCTTTTTTTCTTCCTTCCTTCCTTTTTTTTATTTTTTTTTTTTTACACATGAATAAATAAGGTTGGACTTTACAGTTATCAAATTGGATACCAATTCTACTTTATAACTTAATTATGTTTAAATATATGCTATGATCAATATATATATAAAAACATACAAATGTCTGGTGCCTCAGCAGACAATGACAGTCACCAGTTACATCGAATTGACTTAATCCATGCTAGATAACTTGATTTGTGTTAGACTGTAAAATAAATACTTCCTTTCATGAAGTAGACATGGTACACAAAGGCTCTGGTGGTCCAGTTTGATCCTGTATCAGCAGGAAACCACAGCTGTAACCATCTTTGAACACCACAGCAGGCTAGTAACTCCTGTGCTCTCCTTCCCAGGTGGTTTTACTCGTCATGAGCATCAAGCTGATGGGCCAGATAAAGAGGAAACAGGAGTTCATGGCTCTCCTCCAATCAAACAGATATGTTCCTGGTGCCTTCTAGTCACCGTTTTTGTTATACAAATTCCAAGTTATTATCAAAAGTACCTTGTATTGAATTTGCACATGTAAACACATACTGCTGTATACCATAATCTGGCTAATTTGTGCTATAGCAACACATGTTGACATTGTAATTTTCTATTAACACGTGTTTAATGCATGTAACAGCTATTGGAAAGTAACCAACATGCAAAGATACATTTCAAATAAGTCTTTTTCTTTTTGCAGTTTAAGGAAATTTATTGATCTCCATCACATATTCACATTGCTTTTCTGTTACCTTACCGAGCAATAACCTGCTGTTTGTTCTCTTTGAGTAGCCGCAGTCTATCCTGGAATTTTGCTATTTACAGTAAGTGTTGTTTTATCTGGATATTATTCCTTTTCTCCATTTCCTCCGTTCCTGGACACACCAGTGAGTCAGATATTAAAGGGTAATTTGAGTATTTATCTACCTGGACTTCATTTTGCCATATTTTTGTGTGTAACCTATTAATGGGGGCAACATTTTTTTAATCCAATGCAGTGAATAAAAGGGTTTATTTCACCTGAAGCAGAGTTGGTAAAAAGTGGAAAGATGAACCGGTGTGGTCTGGGTGAGTTTTAGCCTGGTTAAACAAAAGGATCTTGGGATTTATCGAAAAAAAGTCTTCATCTCTCGTTATCCTTTCCGTAACATTGTCCTATACACTCAGAATAACGCCGTCTTGGTTAGTCTTTCCATTGTTCCAACAATCACCAACCCAAGTTTGGTTAAATGGACCCTTGAATTGATTCACTGCATTTGATTTAAATATTCGGTTTGTTCCTTTGCTTTGTTTGGGGGAGGGGGGGGTTGGGTCTGAAGATACCTCCTGCTGGCAGAGTTAAAGATTTTACAATTTTGAGACGAATGTAGTCTTCATGATCATACGACACGTGACCAGTTGATGCTAGTGAACCAGTAAACACAACGAAATACATTTACTCGATTAATGGCTTTAATATAAACACTTTGTCGACTGGACCAACTTTTCTTAAACATGCATATTTAGATACGCGTACATGTCTTTAGCTCACGCATTGAATTTTCAGCAGTATAGCAGACCACTAACCTCTGAGCAAAATAATAGTATTAATGAGCCTCATGTAGCACCTTTCTTAAACAGTGTTTACAAAGCGCTTTCATTGAGATATAATCGTTTAGTTATCGCTGAGCAATGTAATTTTTCTTGGGTGAATAATCAGGTTAGACAAAGGAATGAGCCGCACGGCTCTCATTGGGACACCAGAATGTCTTGATGCCTTGTGAATAAGCACATTGTATATCTGAAACCTCATCACTCCGTCTAGTTTCTCTAAAGCACATTTAGCGAGTAGGTGACCATGTCCGCCAGAAGGAGAGGGGACTCTGGTTGGTTGCACATTCAGTAGACATGCAGTAAATCCTGAACTAAGTCTGCCTCCACAATTTGGATTTCAAGGTTTGGAGAAATGTTGGCAGGGGGGGACCTGCAGTCGGACAGGTCGTGAGAGGCTCTCGTAAGGAAACGTGTCACCGATGTTCTTGCAGAGACTGTAATGTCCCAACTGATGCCACTCTCACCGAAGAAGCCTTTTACGCCACATCACTTCCAAATATGACTTGCTGCATGAGCTGCCTGCGGTTGAAATGTCTCCTTGACTAATATGCTGTCAAACGTATTTCATCTGAAAACGGCAGGTCCAGTGTCTACCAGTGCACTTTAACCATTAATGCCTAATATACGACATGTTCTTGCAAAGTACAGTATTATTGTTTCTGTCACACACTTTTTTTTTTAATTTATTTACGGAATGAACGTATGTAAAATTTTGTAAATAGCAGGAATAAAATATGTGATTCTTGTTCCTTTGACGTTGTGAAATCATTTCTTTGAGGGTGAATGCTTTAGACCTGCACTTTAAGCAACATTATGTAGCCCCCCCCCCCCAACAGTTCACGAGCACAGCACCACTGTTGCAGATACAAATCCCTGGTATGTGAAGAACAATTTACAATATGAATGAGGTTGTTACAAACAGGGTGCAACGTGAAAATGAGACTCCCCTCTTCCCATCCCGCAAGCACCACCAGCAGCAAAGCATTTTTTTTTTTTTTTTAAAGGTTGCATTGAAAAACATGCCCCACACACAAACAGACATGCTGGCAGTCTGGCTGGCAGAGGCGAGGCTTTAAACCCCTGGCTTTTAGGTGGGAACCAATCAGCTCCCTGGACTACCTACTCACTCAAACTACACACCTGCAACCAATCACACACACACTCACTCACTCCCCCAGGTAACAGAGAGGTATTTCAGCACAGGCAATTAAAGAACACTCACAATAGAAATACAACCACTGGGGTCGTAACAGACGTAATGATACAAACTGTGAAATAACGGTCTTTTCAGTGACTGAATAAACAAGCTGTTCTCAGAGGAAAACAAGGTGCCCAGAACACTGTTTGGAGCTGGAAACGGAAAAAGTTCTTACTTCCTTTTCATGTTGTGTTGCTTCATCCTATGACAATAACTGGTTTTGAAGAGAGCTGCATTTTCAAAAAGAGGCAGGGGGGGGGCGGTAAAGACAAATATTCTACCAGTGAAGACAACAGGCAAAGCACAGTTAAGGAATGGATGGATTTATCAGTATGCAGAACATTCCGACCAATAAGAAGAGTTCAGGCAGATTCGAAGGACTTCAGGGAGGATACCTCTAATATAAAATGATATATATGACAAATTCATATCACGAAAACTTGAAGTGCTGTAAAAGAAAATAATAAAATTCTACTATGGGTGGTAATAGGCTAAGGCTGAGTTTTGAGATGAGTGTGGTCCAACCTGTGAACAAACGAAATCACAACTGAGTGCTCATGTAATAATGGATCGCAGGTCAGATCGTCAACATGTTCGGTGTCTCGTCCCGTGTTTAGAAATAACACAGCTGAGATGCAGTCAGAGTAAATGTCACATATTTACTTACTTAAAAAGCAGAACCTAGTTGGACGGAGTCTTCATCATTTTATTCATGGCACAAAACACAAATACTGTTTACACGGTTTTACTTTTTTCTTTTTTTTTTTTCTTGCATCTCGTTTCACATTGTTTTATCGGTCTTACGCTCATTACTTAACAATAAACCAAAAAGACTCCTCATGACGTATCACAACGATGGGTTACAAAAAGCTCGTTTCCACTACAAAACAAGAAAACGTATGTAGAAATAAGACGGGAACAATGTCCTCCGAACCTCTAGGGGTCACACTTCATGATCTCTCTGAGGCAGATCGTCGCATAGCAGGAGGAGTCCAGGTCGAAGTTTAAGGTGAGAGCGAGCGGGTCCCGCTTCCCTCCTACTGTCGTACCGTTCAGCTGCCTGTCGCTTCTTCTGCTGCTGCTTCCTCCCGTCGCCTCTCCTCCTCCCTCCTCGCAGGCTGCTCTCTGCAGCTGGTAGCGGAGGTTGCGTGGAAAGGCCAGCAGGGGGCGATAGCAGCCGGGCAGGTTTAGCTTGAGGCTGCCGACTCTGAAGCGACACTCGTCCAGTCCGTCTCTGGCCAGTCTCTCCTGGAACCAAGTCCCCATTGCATTTTCTGGATACATCACGGTGTTTCCCAGCATCGGTAACAACACCTGACAGGATGAATAAAAATACATTAGCAACTGTCGCAAAAAAAGTATAAATAGTCATATTTTAAAGGAGAACTATTTCCATACTACATACCTGTCCTAGTGTATAAACTCCCTCTTGCTCCTCTTGGTCGGTCACCACGTGGATCTGAAAAAGTAAAGAAGGAAAGTCTGAGCACTGACATGTTTGCAAGATGTGGCAACTTTTTCTGAACATCCAGAGCGTTTCCTGGGAGAGATCACGAGTAAAATCTCTGAAAAAAATAAAATAAGTGAAGTCATTCTTTTAATCATACAGCTCAGCATCACAAATCACAGTCTGACACTCTCGTCCTCTGACCCT
The DNA here is from genome assembly GCF_904848185.1 of Acanthopagrus latus. Lineage (NCBI taxonomy): Eukaryota > Metazoa > Chordata > Actinopteri > Spariformes > Sparidae > Acanthopagrus > Acanthopagrus latus. The sequence goes on along the minus strand of NC_051052.1, from coordinate 10,875,674 downwards.
CCATTCAGACAAGGAGAACATCGTGGGCGCTCTGCTCAGATGAATTACATACAGCACCAAACTGTTAAGATGCAGATAAACTTGAGAATTTGTGTCAAATGCAGGCTACGTTGTCATAATTAACAAGTGAAGACTGTGTACTAACTGAAATATGTGCCTTAAAATATCAACACATAACACATCAGAATCAGCACACATGGGTTGTTAACAGGATTTGAGTGTTTCTGTGACTTCCTGTCAGACTGAGGGCTGCAAGAAAACTGTCCAACTTGATTGCAAGTTCTTATCCCTCTACTGTGTCAATGTAAATGTATCATCTGTCCTCTCTTGCCTCAGGTAAGCTGGTTTCTCCAGTGTCTTCTTCTCTCTTTTGCCCTTCCTGCCTCCACACCAGGTCTCCTCGCCTGGCGCGATGGCCCAGAGTCGTCAGCCTGTGTGCCACGGCCTCGTTCCACACTCTGCCAGCCACACACAGATCAACAGTTAGCACCATTAAACACTTAAACACACAGATCATGACTTGTTGTATTGTGGTGATGTGGAATCATTTTAGATATTCAATGTAAGTAATTCACACATTAAAGACAGAATTTGCTCCTTGAAAAGAGCAAATAATACAAAATAAATCAATACATGTATAATATTAATGTAGATAATGGTAGATTTCCAGGTTAATATTTTTAATTTTTACTGTCCACTGTCTCAATTTTCAAAAACACATTATTTTTCTCTGCAGCACCTCTGTTAATCCCCTGAATTCTCTGATTCAGTGCCTGTCTCTGTAAGTCCTCACGGAAAAGCCCGGTGTGCTCTGATTGATCAGCTCTCGCAGACCTGAGCACGTCATATTTCAAATTTGTCAGAAAAGTGTTCAGAAATGTTTGGTTATGTCTCTTCAATTAAAAAATCTTTCAAATCAATAAGCGCCATGTTTTAATATAGAAAAGTTTGATGAAACGTCTTATTATTATTTAAAAATAATAATTTTCTACATAATGTCGACATTTTTACTGCAAGAAATTACATCATAATGATCAAAAATGCCAATGTAGGCGCAGGCGGATTAGTTCAAAGGGTTAATGTTATCCCTCCTGCGGCTGACCTGCTACAGTAGGCGTGTGGGTAGAAGACTCTCATGCTGTGGGGCAGGCTGAGCCACGCCTGGGCACAACCGTCCGGACCTGTGCCATAGCGGTTCAGGGCCCGGAGCATGAGTCGCTCCCTGGCCTTGGACAGCGGCATCAGAGCCAGAGACTCCTTGGCGTTATCTGGAGGATGAGAGAGTGTGACAAAGAGAATAAAGTACCTACAGCGCGTTGGATTCACAGATGCTGAGAGTGGATTTACTTTATGGTCATTTACAACATTTGACATCCCCCAAATCAGCTTATGAAAGTGTCTACATGAACTGTTCTCAACACCACAAAGACATGAGAGGTTGTCTACAAAATATGATGAAATGAATTGTAAATGGAATTGAGACTTGGTGGCTACTTGAGGGGCATATTCTGTCATGGCTACTGCGAATTTCGTGTTGAAATCGTCTTGGGTTGCAACTTTCACATCATCTTTTAACATTTCCAAGAGAAGTGAAACTGACGCGTTCGGTCTCCTTCTCAGGCTCACCTGTTTCGAGGAAGTGTCTCTTTGCGTGGCTCTGAGGATCGTCGCTTTCATCTGGAGTGAAGAAGAGACGCACAGCCCCCACCTGACCCACAGCACATTTCACAGCATGAAGAAAAGAAAAAAAAAAACAACAAAATCTGGATCACGTCAGTAATAATCAGCTGTGTAACTTACCATGTCTTCTTTGAGTAAAGCCAGCCCGACGCGGTCAGACTGAGCGCTCTGCCCGCTCCCAAACCTCTGTGGTCCGTAGTAGTTTACAAAACCTCTGGCCTGCAAAGATCAACAAACCAGATGAATGTGGCAGAAGCTATCTGTTTGTATTGTAGCATAATACAATTGTAGCAAAGTGAGTTTACAGGTCTCAGGGAGTCCTACTGTATATGTGAAAAGAGTTGTAAAAAGGCTTTTGTGACTCCAGAGGAAGCTGCATGCTATCTGGTAAATCAGCTAAGGTTGGTTTAGTTGTATTGTGGGTAATGTAGGCAGCAGGTTTTGAAAAGTAAAGAAAAAGGTGATGTCTCTGCTTCTGCTGTCAAGATTTTGATGCAAAGAAGTTGAACTGAATTCAAACATTAAATAAATCATCAATAGAATGTGAAGAATAACAGCTTCAATGTTAATACGTATATATAGCCTACTGTGCCAAAGAGATACCTACCTACTGAAGTTAGCATGCTAACCTGCTAGCCGGACCAAAACTCCCGTGCTAACAATGTAAACACCAGCAATCCTCTGGCTTCCCAAGAACCCACTACCACAATAACTACTGAACAGTTGTTTGCCAAAAAGACATGTGTCTATGACAATTGTGCTAATATTGTGAAACTCAATAGGAATTTTAGCTATAACATTTAGCAAACTATCAACAGTCATCAACATCATCATGATCAATCATGATGTGCTGCAAAGACATCTACTAATCTTAGCATGCTAACAAGCTAGCTCTCGCCCATTTCGGTCCAAAGCCATGCTAACAGCTTAAACTTTAATACCCTAATGGTCCCCGAGCTCCCAGTCCAAGCCGCTAGCTGCACAGCTAACTGAAATAACGAGTGGTTAGTTAGCAGCAGTTAGCTTGCCAAATCTTACATAATACCCCTTTAATTTGTCAACACAAATAAAGTCATAAATGTGATGGTGTACACTGTTGTGAGCAAATATGACAACTACCTCGACATTCTCCACTGCTTCCTGTACCAGCCCTGCCAGGCGAGTGTGTGTGTTAGTGAGTGTGTCAGTGGCCCTGTGTGGTCTCAGGTCGCGGACGACCAGGTCGAAGTGGTTCCCCTGCAGCCGTCCAAGCCTCAGAGGCTCGCTGACGGAGCAGATCTGCGACAGGCGCATCCCTCTCTTCTCGAACTCTGCAGTCTTCTCTTTCAACCTGGTGAGGAAAAATAAGAGATAAGTGGTCAGAAGAGAAGAAATGACAGTTTCACACGGATTTTGAGGCTTCAACGTGAACTCAAGAATCCTTAACATCTTTTAGGATTGGTTTAACTTTCATTGTCTTGAGTAGGGAAAAACAGTTCTGCAAACCGACCAAATCCATGAAAGGAACGCAGAAATACCGTTGAGGTGAGACCTTCTTGACCACCATGGACTGGTACGTGATGGCTCTCTTATCCTTGATCCCAGCGTAGGTGAAATCTGATGGCAGGACGCCGAGAGCTGCTGCCATGTAGCTGATGGCCTCAAGAGTCTCCAGGTTCTCCTTACACAGAGTGAAACCTATCGGACAGACACACAACACTTAGAGGGAAATCGATTTGAATTTCTGCCGATTTCTAATGCATCTCGAAAAAAAAACAAAAAAAAACCAACAAAATAAAAAAAGACATTTCTATTTCAGACATCCTTACATGACAAAGGAGAAACGATGAATGGGGAAATCACCCAGTGTACTGGCACTGGCTTGTAGTTCCATATGATTTGTTTAAAAATATTTCATGATATCAGTTGGTTTGTGACTGTGAGGGTGTATGTAAGTGACCTTGTGAGAGTCAACTGACTTGAGTAGAAATAACAGAAAATGTATTGTCCTGTGTGTACTTTGTGATACTTTTCCAAGCTTTTCCTGTATAAAAAAACAAAAAACATACTGATAATAAACGCCAACTGATATGAGTCCCAAGTCTGAACAAAGAGGCAGATATAACCAGGGCAAAGTGCACATATTTTTGCAATTACGGTCACCTTACTAGAGCTGAAACTATTAGCAGATCAATGGATTTTTATGTTTGATTAGAGTGCCGAATGTTTGGTGGGTCCAGCTCCTTAAATGTGAATATTTGCCGGATTTCGCAGTGTTATTTCAAAGTGATTTGTATATTTTTAGGATGGATTTCTTTTTTTCTGACGTTAGAAGTTTCATTCAGAGAAACCATTGCAATCATACACCTCACCGGTGTAAACTTCTTCTTCTTTGCGTTCCTCTGCTGTTCTCTTCTTCGGCCTCCCTTGCTCTCTCAGCCTGACCGAGATCGCAGTCGTCCCCTGGTCGCTGAAGCTTTTCGTCTCCACCAGTTTGCCAAACCTTCGACTCAAGAAGTGGTGGACCACCGTCCTGTGCTCCTTGCTGTCGTCGGGGCCGAACGTGTAGGATGAGCCTCGCACTTTGGCGTCTATGAACCTGAAGAAGTCCTCCGCCTCGTCCTCTGTGACCAGCTGGGAGAGCTCCCTGTAGTCAGGGTCTTCCCTCACCCTGATCTCAGGCTGAATGGTGACGGTCATGAGGAAGGGGAAGCGGTGCCTGACGGCCCGGTGGACGTTTGCTCGGTGGTGCTTGTCGGGGAAGCACCCCAGAGAGAGCTCCTGCTTGGTCGTCTTCTCATCTTTGAGAGTCAACACAAACTGCTCGAGCTCGTCGCTGACCGACTGGCCTAGAATCACGCTCAGATCAAAACTGCCTGGACTAGGGATGGTGACATCGTCCCCACAATCAGCTGAATCGTCAGCATCCTGTGAGACCAAGCACCGACTGTCCTCTTCGAATTCTGCTCTGGTTTCATTGTTCTGATGTGAGGAGGCACAGGCTGCTGTCTGTGTGTCTGCAGCTGTGTTAACACGCTGTCCAGTGATGTCTATCTCAGTCACCACAAAGTCTCTGATTAAGTTCTTGATGCTCCCAAGGAAGCCTTCATGGTTTGAGATGAAGCATGCGGGGACGTTCACAGCATCACTGTCCTGCCTCATGGTCACTTCATCCAAACACTGCAGAGTTGTCACTTATTCTTGTCGCTGAGAAGGACAGAAAGAAAAATGTTAAAGGCAGCGAGGGTCGGGTACACCTTCAAAAGCGATATCAGAGGGCTTAAAAGGATGACAGGGGCTTTATTTCTGCTTACGCACGGGTTACACATGCTTAATAACCCGTTTGTTTACAATAATATCATGCACATATTTCCTACCTCGTCTGTGGATACAGAGAGCTGTACCCGCGCTAACAAAGAAACCACAGCACGTAACTGTCTTTGAACGGGGACATGAGTTTGCTTCGGAGAAATAACAAAGTCTTAGCCGTATGTATGCTACTCATTCAGCCAACGAAGCTGCATGCGGTGTGTAAACGAGAGGCGGTTGATGTAAACACAACAACGCTGAAACAAATCAGTCCTCTTCCGGGTCATGTGGCCGTCACGTGACTTCTCTTAAAGGGACAGACACTCACTGCGAGGAGCAACTGAGACAAGTTCACATTTGACAGTAATACCAATAATAGTATCAGCCTTATTATTATTACAAAAAAAGCTGCAGGGAAGATAAGTCATCGAATGGGGATAGGTTACTGGAACTGGGCTGTCCAGTGGTCGGAAATTGTACACATCTTCTTCCTGAGAAGAGCCGATCATTGACTTTAAGCAATTCATCTTGTTCCTACATGATAATGAAACTGTCACATGCTGAGTGATGTGATATAGTGTTGACTCACGTTGTCTCAGCATGTAAACATATCCAGAATACAGAAATCAATGCTGGGAAACAGTACACACACACACACACACACACACACACACACACACACACACACACACTCCCTGCACTCTTGTGTGTTGCCCAAAAACTCTTCTTCCTTTCCGCCTGAAGAGTACTATTAAAAGGGAGTTAAAGGAGCATTTCTCGCTCTTCACAACAGGCACATTTTGACATCTTTTACCTTATCTTATGACATAAATCATGTGAAGGGCACAAACATGTACACTTTTGCTGGTGGTAACAGATACAGACTGACAGATTGACAGACTGACTACTTGTCTGAGGAATTTGGAGCAACATATGTAAACACATGCACTATTTCTCAGCTCTTATCATAGACACAGATGAGTTACAACTTCCTTAGAGGGAGAAAACTGCAAGATGATCCTCCAAGTGGTATGTTTTTAATACTGATGCTGCTGCGTCTCAGCTGCTCTGGACAAGGGCCCTGAAATTGTCCCCGCCTGGGACTGGGGTAGGACTTACATCTGCTTTAAATTTTAAGGAAGGGAAAATACCTTCTTTACCACGTTGCAGTGCTTTTATTGCTATTTTACAAATGAGGTTCTTAAATACCATGCTTTAGTGATGATGTCAGTGTATTTCTGTAAAAAGATTTGTTTTCCCCCACAGCAGTTAACACACAGCTGGAGTGTCAGCGGAGCCAAAGTATTCCAAAACAATGGGAGTAAGTGATGGAACAGAGTGCTCGTTCCCGTTTTCTATCCACAAGTACTTGAATTACAAAATGTACAGTATAATACTTCACACAGACACACAGCTCCCATAAACATCAAAATGTGAGGGGTTGAGTTTGATGCTGATTGACTGTCTTGCCATGAGCAGCCAGTAAGTTTAGCTTAGCATAAAGACTGGAACCATACACATACAATCAGCAAACATCAATATATTCTTAGGAGCTGGATAACTCATTTCTTAAGACAGCTCAAGAGACTGGGATGTATTATGCTGAATCATTTATTTATGCTAGATGGAGGAGGCATAAGCGACACAAATGAGAAGAGTGGGTAGTGCCAGACCCATTCTGAAGGTCACTTCCTAAACAGGGAGTATTTCACCCCCGACAGACCCCATAGACTTGCTTGGTGTCCAAATAAGGTTACTCTTTACTGATCTACACAGATGAAAGGATTCTACAAGAATCTAAACAAGAAACTATTTTTACCTCCGTTGTCCTACGTCACGTTGTGTGATCCTGCCGTCACATGGATACACAATCTAGAGACTGGCTGTCTGAAAGTGTCCAAGGCATCAGATCAATTGGCCTTGGTTGCCTAGGAGACAGAGTCAGCATTATCAGGACAGCTGCCTTAACCAGTCATCCGTAGAAAAAACAGGGATCAACCAGCGTCCAAGAGATTATGACTTCTTACCTTAAAGGTAGGAAAGGCGACTCTGGGGAAAGATAGTTGATTTGCTGTCCCAGGTTGTCAAATACAGATATTATGGGTTAAAATCTGGGCCTTATACTGGCCCAAAACATCAGTATTCATTGACCTGGGAATGAGATTCAACAATTGACTATCCCTCTCCAGAATCGCCTTCCCCAACTTTGAGCCTAAAGACGGATATAGTCCTTCAAAGTGGGTTTGGACACAGGGATGTTTGAGGTAAAGTGCTAGGTGGTTCACCATAGCACTCAGAGAAACAGAGACAATGTAGTGATGCTCACCTCTCTTCGTTTGGGCATCTGAGGGCTCGAGCCTATGGATGAGCATACAGGAAGTATGGTGCCAGTGTTGGACCTATGTCTTTTTTCTCCATCTCCTTCCAGTCTGGTCAGGCAAGAGAGAGTGCAGGGCTTTGCTTTGAGAACAAAGTGAAGCCACTCACATACAGAGCTGGTGGTACAGACCACCATATTAGGTCCCTCCATTGCAGAGGCAGGTGTGACAGGAAGTCAGTTCAAGCACTTGGTTGTAAAGCAGAAAGGGGGTGTCACTTCATTAAAACTGTGGTTGGTGTCCCCAGTCCGCTCAAAGGAAGGGTCTGTTGCACTGTGCGCCGTTTTCTGCTGGGCGTAAGATAGGGCCCATTGTTTGCCCACTGTTTCAAACGGGTGAATATGAAGCGCCGCCCAGCTTGGAGCACGTCACCCATCAGTGTGTCTTTATTGGTCAGGAGCAGCATAGTCCGTTCTGGTAGTCGTAAGTTTTCCGAACGGCAAACAGGAATACCACAGCCCTCTCTCTCTTTTTTCACCAGTCATGTAGCACAAACTAAAAAAAAATGTTTATATCTTTCTAGTGCATCGACAGACCTGTTTTGTGCAAGGGCCATTGTCCCAGCACTGAAAGGACATCTTTAAGGGTCAACTGCAGTGGGGGTCATTTCTCAAATCAACGTCAACAACATTTTCTCATAACACCCTACATTTCACATCTGTATCATTTAAGTCTTAGAGCGTTCCCACATTTTCCCAAGAGGTTGCTCAATGTTGATATAGTTGCGCAACATTAATCTCCAGACAGCAGAACTGGTCCGAGCACCTCCAGTAAAGGGCTTTTTGCTGCACTCTGTGTCCTCCCTGCCCACCAGCATCCTTTACATCACAGAGTGTCTTTGTGTTTTCATGTCCTGCAGATGTGCGAACGCGGGCCAATGAACACACGCGTCTGCCAAAGACTTTGTGGATGTACACTGGTGAACACTGAACCTTTAGGACTAAATAAGCTGTGTGTGTGTTGATGTCAGCACTGGTGTGTGTGTTGATCATTTTCTCCAGATGTTTCCTTTCTCCATCAGGAAATGCTCCACTCTGAACAATGGAAACTGTTATAGATAGATAGATAGATAGATAGATAGATAGATAGATAGATAGATAGATAGATATTTAGATAGTGTGAGCATCTTTCATATGCATACTGGGAACTCTCAGAAAAGGTCATGGGATGCAGCCACTCACTGGTTCCTTTGTTCATCCAAGACAACAGCAGACAAAAACTGCTTTATGGGGATTGAACAGAAGGCAAGTTCAGTCGCACACACACAAATAAAAAAAGAAAAGAAAAAAGAAATGTGATTCCCTGCCTTCAGGTTTCTACTTACTTTCAGTTCCTGCAATGTGTTAACACTGCATACTAACGGCCCTTCAAGAACACATTCATTGCGTATGTGCATACGGGCCCACGTCATCAGGTTACTCAACGTCCCAGTTTCCTGGACAAAAAGCCTACGGGATTCTTGAGTTGGATCTGGGATTCTTGCCAAAAATAAGCTCTGTGGCAAACACGACTTTATGATACTTGCACAATTTGTTCAGCAAGACAGTCTCCCCAGATGAACACCGCCGTTGTGATTTTTCAAAGCATAAATTAAACCTCTACAAGTTAAAAAAAAAAAGAAAAAAGATCATGTTCGGCTACAAACAGGTGTCATTGCGGTCGCATGGCTTGAACGTCACCAGCGCCAAGTGTCTCACTACACAGTTACAATACAGGTTTTATATAAACTGATCAATGTACAAGTTGTGAGGTCGGAGTTAGAATAGCTTGTAACTAAACTCGGCCTGTAAAGACGGACTAGTGAGTGGATGAGTCTCTGGGTTTAGTGTGATGATGTTTAATGTCTGTGACAAATTCTGTAGGCAGTTCAAATCATTACAGGACTTGGCATTTCTTTAGAACAAGCATGTATGTTCATGATTCAACAGTCAACTGTCTCTCTCCACAGTCGCTTTACTGGAAGTTCCCTCGATTCCAGTTAAGCAACTGTAAAGATGTTAACTGTCTGAACTGTTTGGTTTTTTGTTGTTGTTTTACTTTAGTACACACGTTTGATAAACAGCGGCTACTATGCTCAGATGAGGGCTTGAAAATTGTTTCTCTTTGTTTTGTGCCCCTAAGACACGCACGCACGCACACACACGCACAAATGAATTAAAGTTGTACTATTTCTGAGCAACGTGCATACAAATATTTCACCCCTGCCTCTCCAACTCCACCCACACACATACCCAGCCCTCCTTTTTCCAGAAGGGGAGGGAGGGCCTTCACAACATGTGGGACCCCCCTCGCCCCCCAAATCTCCACGGACGCTCCTAAACACCAGGCTGCAGTGCGCAGCGGCAAACACTGTATTTTGTCCCTGTCAATCTCAGGGTAGACTCTCTCTCTGTCCGAGGCATGTAGGCTTGTCCTGGTGTAAAGATCTGAACTGTGCTTTAATAGATCGGTCGAGACGAGCAAACAAACAAACAAAGATGGGGAGAGTGAACGTGTGTTTGAAGCGGAGTTACATCGTCGTGACAACTTTGATCGCGGTAAGTTTTTTTTTTTTTTTTTATGTTCTTTGGAACATAACTCAGGAAAAACAATCGCGGCCAGAGACCACAGGGGGGGAATTTGGAGTTTGGAGTTCCAGCTCCAGACGATCGGGATGTTGTGGTGGATTGCTGGACTGAAGTTTTCGTATTGGTGGAATAGACATTTTGGTAAACGCACGATGCGGCGAAATCAAACCTCTGCCGGACGAGGAAAGGTTTTATAATTCACAAAGTTTCATTTGATCATTTGCCATAACAGCGACTTGGTATGTGACTATGACTGCTTGTTGGCAGCTCATAATATTACATTACACCTGTTAAGACGTTATTTACATTTAGGGCATTTATTATTTACACGTTGTTATGTGGCAACTATGATGTTTTCAAAGAAACCCTTCAATTATCTCTTATCTTCACTAACTCATCTGCTCAATATTAGCTCCTGTAGTTGACACAAAGTTTGGTGCAGATTAAAAGTAAAAGTAATAATAGTAATAGTGAAAATAGTGAACTGTGCCCCCAAATCCAGTTGGTTCATTTGTTTGAATAACAGCCCTTATGCTATGTATGCTACGTATGCTTGAGTATACGTATAAGTATAGCAATTATACTATGGACAATGTACTTGTAGCATAATAGAAACTATACTAATTTAATACTTCTTCAGACAAAATTGGAACATTTTAAGTTTATAAAAGTGTACTTTAAGTATACTTTATGAGGTCATTTTAAGTTTACAGAAGTACAATTTAAAGTATACAATAAGTACACTCATCTATATACTACTAGTGTACTGAATAAATATTTCAAGTCCACATCTTAGTTTATTAACATGTAAGTTTATAACAGGAATAATACCTTAAAACAAATGTGTGTAGTGAAAGGCATTTTTACTGTGCTAAAGTAAATGTAAGTACAAGTCAATGACTTGACCTTATTCTGTGCTTAAATCAAGACATATTAAATACTACTATTTGTAATTTAACAGATGGGAATCTCTCCCGGAAAACACCCCTTCACTCACGGTGACAACATTTTTATCATCTTTGTTAACTTGACACAATTTAACCACAGAACAAGGATGTGATTTAACCCATAACTGTCGTACACATCGTCTTATTCACAACCACATTCACAAACCAAATATAGTATATAAAAAGTACACTTCAAGTATACTGTCTCTGTTTTAGTATGAGATAAGTATACTTGTAGTACACTTGAATAAACTACTTTTTGCTAAGGGAGTGTAAAAACCCAAACACATTCAGTTTATTATCACATATGACAGAGAAAAAGAAGCAAATCCTCAAGATTGGGAAGCTAGAAATGTGGCATTTGCATTGACGTTTTTAACCTGTTTATATTTTAAGGCCCTTATCCTTATGAACCTGTTTATTTATTGTACTGTTCATTTAAGACAGGCTGCAGCTGTTTCGCAACAGTTCCCCTCAAGATAAATCAATCAGTCGGCTCTTTCTCACCTTATCTCTTTCTTGTTCCTGTCTCTAGAAGAGCGATTTCAGAGGTGAGTTGATTGTCACAGTAGCTGCTGGACAGACCGAATCATGGATTGATCAATCGTTTAGCTTTGTTGCATCGCAGATGTATTTTATGTCCACTTCAGCTTTAAAGTAGGGCTGTGTTTTTTTTTTAAGGACAACGTTTTGATCGAAAGAGGAAGGTCTTCGTCACTTAGACAAATAAACAAACTCTCTTTGTTTTCATGCCCGAATAAATCGAATAAACAAGCTGACCTTTAAAGGACAACACAGCTTCATACTGTTTTGTTTATTTGTGGTGGACCCTGCCACCTGTTCTAGCTTCAAAACAGTGTTCTGGGGACCTTATTTTCCTCTGAGAACAGCTTGTTCATTCAGTTATGGAAACAATGATTATTTGAGTCTTATGTATTATTGCCTCATTGATATGTTTGATATTGCCTCTCTGATTTTTCTGAATTGCTTTCTGAAACTCTGCAGTGGCCCCTTTAAAACCAAAAGCAAAAACTAAACCAGAATTGGGACAACACCGCCATCAACTTTTGGCCGTTCCGGCCCAAGTCTAATCAGTAGTGATTATTACATTAATACACGAGTAACCAGTACTCATGTCCGGGACCACACCCATGTTCAAACTCCTGCATTTTTTTATCTCAGCTAAACACCCGTAAAGTTTTATGACTGCGTCTTACGTAGTAGTGACAAAATCTGCCCACAGTCCCTACTTCCAGCCCCGATGATCGCCACATTTTTTTTAATCTCAGCTACACACCTGTTAAACCTCATGACTCAGTGCTTTGGCCATAAATCAGCAAATTAGCAAACAAACCATCATTCAGCACCTAAAACATCACAGAAAGAGACAGAAAATTGACCAAAATCCATTTTAAGGATGTTAATGGAACAATTATTGGTGCCAGCGTTCTCGACAGATACAGAAGGTACATTCACTTTAACCTGCATGACTCGTGACTTCTATGCGTTCCGGCCAATTCAATTGTTTTTTAAGTTGCACTGAGCTGCACTGGGCTGGAGGAACTTCATATTTCAAGTATAAAGTAAACTTTTAACTTGACTACAGATGTATAGATGAGTCCTTCCAGTCTAATTTCCAAGTGTTAATCTGTGTTAAATGTAGAAAATAAGTTTTAATTAGTTTATTCCAAACATATGAACAACCTCCATTTGTGCTAAAGATTCACTGGCTCCATCCGTGTAGAGCAGGTATAATACAATATCACAGTAAGTTCAATACAGTATATCATAGAACAGCAACACAACAACACTCAACAATGCTCGCGGGCTAAATGAAGCGCGGATATTTACTGTTGTGGTCACGGCGACATTTTATGTAGGCGCTCGACTTCTGTAGGTGTGACTGAAAACAAAATCACCACCAGTATCGACATGTAACAATGCGTGTTTTCTAATCTTCGCCGGCAGCGCAACATTGTAGGACCACAATGCACAGCTTCTCATCGAGGCAGTGGCTGTCCGTCACAAGCCCATTTTGAGTACTTCACAAAGAAACGTGTGTTGAACCCCTATGTTTGTATGCATGTGATACAAAAAATCAAAAGTTTAGTTTACAAGGTTGGAAAGAGCAGCCTTCTTAATTGCCTATAGCGCCCGCTATACTGGTATAGGTGGGTGTTTTCAGGGCCTCACGAACACAGATTGACATCAGTTCCCATGTACCGCCAGTAGATGGGAACTGGATTATGTGGTTTTGCCTGTTCTTGTGTCCCCCCCAGGTGTTTTCTAACTGTCACACTTGTTTTCAGGGAGGCTGGTGGTTACCTCCCTGTCGCTTAGTGCTCAGTTATTCATAATGGAGTTTGACTCCTCAACAAGCTGTGGGAGCAACATGCTCTCGCCATATTTTTCCCAGAGCTCTTATAACAGGAACAGACTTTGTAACGCCTCAGTAGGATCAACACAGGTATTGAGCCTGTAGTAGCTGACGCGGAGGGTCAAGCACAGTCATCTTGGCTGGGTCAGCCGAATCAATGAGCAATAAGTCAATTTCTCAACAAGTGATTACGTCAACCATGCACAATTTCTGACACTGTTCACTGACGTCTTTCCCGTAAATCTGAATGCAGATGTCACTTCAGCTCATCGAGCAGCATTTGCAGTTTCTTTTGTTTTTTTTCCTCAGCTTATTTATTCAGGTTTTACCCTTTAAAGTGTCACCTGTCTATCTCGGCCAACCAATTCTTAAGTAATGTTCATACTTAAAGGTGCAATATGTAAGAACTGGCTACCTCTTGAATACATACAGATGCGGGGGGCAGCATGTCACCAGAGTAACTGCTAACTGCTGAAAACTGTAGCTGCCGTAAGCTAGTTAGCTCAGCTAGCTGTGCAGCTAGTGGTCCCTGACTGGGAGCTGTTACGGGAAAGGTATGGGCTGGGGCTAGCTGGTTAGCATGCTAACTTGAGGAGTCTTTAACATGACTTAAGAACTGTCATTCCTTCACATTTTCTTGATAATTCTATTCATTTATTTATTTATTTCTGTGACTAAAATTTGTGTGTCTCTTTTACCAGCAAGTAATTTTGGCTGTGTGTTTGTGTTGTTGCAGATCATGAGTGCCTTGCTGTTGGCACTGACTCTGTTCAGCCACGGAAAGTTCCACGACGATGAAGAGGTAACACATGCACATATAATCTATCTATATATCCAGCCATCCATTCATTCATTGTGCTGTCACGGTTCTCTTTTTTTCCCCGGCAGGTAGAGAACTTGCTCCCAGGCATACGTGCCATGTATGTTTTTTCCATCGGAACTCTTCTCTTCGCCGGCATTGGCCTGTACGGTGCCAACAAAGAGAAGAAATGGGCGCTGATAGTGGTGGGTAAAGAAAAACACATCTTTATTATTCATTTTTAGTAGTTCTACTTCTTGTAGCAATAATAAAGTCTTTTTCCCAGAATCTGATGGCTCATGCATGTATACTGTATGTCTGTGCGTGTGTCTCAGTTTGCAGTTGCCATGATCCTGAGCAGTCTGTACTTGATTGTCAATGAAATTGGAGGGCTGATTGTGCTACCAAAGGTATTTCAAAGTACACTTCGATTTTTGTTACTTGTTTCTTTGCGAACCAGGAAAAATTTGCACTCACAACAACTCACACAAACCATGTAAGCTAGCAGGATGCATCAGGAAATGGCTTTATTGTTTTTATATAAAGCTTATTGAAGTACCTCAGAGCGCTATCAGGGTAGGGGCAAAGTTGGAGTAAAAGGCTGGCTAAATGCCACCCTGTCTACCGTTAACGTTGCCACACCTGTTTTCCATTCTCCAGTGACACAGTAAAGGTTTACAGTGATAAAGGAGGCAGGTTCAGGCGGGAAACAAGACGTAAAAGCAGGCTTCTTTTGTGCAGAAGATGGTGTGAATTTTTTCACCTGAAATGACGCCTGTTGCCAAGTTAGTTTGGCTGTAGCTAAAACTAACTGAGTGAGATAGTTAAGGCACTAAAGCTGACTTTTTTTAATGTTTACAGGTGATTGACTTTACATGATGGCTAAGTACACTATGCTTAAAAGCAGGCTTCTCATTTCTAGCCGAGGATGCTAGGTGCCGCTAGCAGTTTGTGTAGCCGTAGCTAGTTTATGTAAACAAATGCTAACACTAAAACTAACCATGTGAGCAAGTAGAGCACTCAAGTAGAGCACTCAAGCAGACTTTTAATGTTTACTGCTAATATGTTTTTAAAGGACAAGCCTGTCTAAATTATGCACATGATGTCTAAATATGATGGTTAAAGACGTGCTACTGAAGCTGCTTTTCTTGCATGGCACATTTATGGTTTACAGTAAAAACTCAGGCAGATGTAAGCCTTGAAATTCAAACATCGCTTTACAAGAAATAAACAAAAGCAGGCTTTACTGTTTCTGTCCTGGAATAACGGCGTTTAATAGCTGATTTGTTTAGCTGTAACTATCTAGTGTAAGCAAATGCTAACACTTAAATTAGCTTTGTGAGCTAGTCGATTGCCCTAACTGACTTTTTGATGTTTATGGCTGATTTGTTTTTTAAAGGAAAAAGACCACAGAATGTTCTAAAAATATGCACATAATGGTAAAATACATGATGCTTAAAAAACATGCCACACATTTATGGTTTACGGTTATACTGGGAGGCAGATTCAGCCCTCGAAAGTCATATCGGGTAACAAGAAACAAACAAAACTACTTGGATTTTTTTCAGCTAAAATGTCGGCTGTTGCTAGCTGATTTGAGCCGGTTGAACACTCTAAGCTGACTTATGTATAATATGTGATATTTACAGCTGCTGCTCATTTTTGTTTTTGACTGAGTGCATTACATGAATCACAAATGCACTTCTAAAAAAAAAAAAAAAAAACGCTAACATTTTATACACTTTTATATCACTTTGTTTTGTCATGCAGATGGCTGAAGGAGTAAAGATGCACTACCGGGAGATGCTGCCACTGACTAATGCTAGTGACAGTTTTTTGAAAGAATTTGAGGAGTTGCAGAGTGAAGTAAGTAACCCTGTTTGTGCATTGAAGTTCAAGTTTAAAACAGTTATTAGTAAGAGGACTCGGGAGGTGGGGGGTCAAGGTATGTTTTTGCAGTTAAAAAGTCCCTCTATGTATTTTAACTCTCCTCTTCCTTTCACCTTGCGACTCAGTTGCAGTGTTGTGGAATGGAACAGGGCTACCAGGACTGGGGCTACAACATCTCGATATACTGCGTGTGCCATGAAGATTCCACTAATCCATGTGTGAGTGTGATTGCTGCTTAATTTCTCTACCAAACCCCTGTGCATCAAGGCTGATCTATTATTTAATGTAGTACTCACCTGTAAAACTAAAGGCACTTTAAAAATGTAAATGTTGTAATTGGTTGATGACATGTTAACATCAACATGTTAGCTTTTAATGGTTACAGTAATACCTGATAGTCATGCACCTAATGATGAATGTCTGTGATTTCTAGGTTTTAGCTCCCAGAATGAGCAGCCTGAACAAGTATGGGCCCACGATGATTTATGAGGAGGTAATAAAAACCTTTGTAATTAAGATCTTCATATCTGTATTTACAAATTGATGTGTAAGCTGTGTTAACTGTTACTTTACATACTGTATACCCTAGGCAGAAATATCCTCTGAACCCAGACAGATTACCATAAATGTGTTTTGTAGTGACGATCCTGTATAAAACGTTGCGCTGATTGACCCGCTCTCCCGTTTCAGCCTTGCCTTCCACACTTGATCAGCCAAATGATGATTATCATAAATTTTATACTGGTCATAATGGCGGGCATCATATTACTCTGGGTATGTACCGTCAGTCTGTGTGTGTCTGTCGTGATTGTTCCCACCTACCCGCCATCTTATCAAACCGCTCCTTTCATTTCACTGTGCACTAATGCTCATCATGATGTCAGTTCCTCACTCTCCATTTCATTCTTTACGGCTCTCATTTACACTTAATTCACAGCTGTTGACACATTGTTCTCCTCATCTTGGTTCTATCTCCCTGTCATATTGGTGAAGGTTGTGTGGGCCATAAGAATATACCTGCAGATAGCAATCAGGGCCAGAAAAGTAAACTACTACTTAGATTTATTCAAGGGGATGATTTTTAATGCAGTGAAGGCTGTCCCTGACATCAGTCACAAGACGGTAAAACAAGGAGCTCTTTGAAGTAAACGGGGAAATGGTGTGGATGACTGAATCTGGCAATGTGCAGAAATGTATAAAGAGATGTAAAAGGAAAAATGCACAAGATAGTATGGAAATAAGGCAAAATTAGGGAAAAGGGGGAAATTGAATATGCAGGCAAGTTAATTACAAGTAAAGAAATACAGAAGAAAATTAAAACAAAAATAAAAATATATTTTACATTTTAATGGATTAAGTAATGTCAACAAGTACATGTAATATTATTTGGAGTGCATTTAAGGGCATATTAATCCATTATTTGAGCATTTAATTATTTTTTTAATGCAGTTTTAGTCATAACAAGTCAGTGACAAAATTAACTATAGAATGCTAAAAAGGAATAAAATCACAAACACAATCCCTCCCTTTTCTGACCCCCTTCCCTTCCTCCTAATCATTTTCATCCATTCAAAAGACTCCAATTAAAAATTAATCCATTAGTTAATTGTTTCAGTAATTTCAACCCCATCACATCTTAAATCAGCATATATTTGGGTCGTGATAGTGGAGAAAAAGCGTTCTCAGTAGGAGAATCCATCGACTCTTCTGCTTTGTCTCGTCTGCCGCCCTCTGTCCCTTTCTGAAACTGCAGCGCTGTGTTGTCAAAGCATCTTATAACAAGAGACACACAGAGAGTAAGACCTGGCTCTGCTTCGCTGTCTTTCAGGTCTCGTCGGTTGCGCTGTGCACCGCCATCTTGTGTCGGCTCAATCGGAAGGAAAATATCCCCACAGTTGTTTACAGTCCGGAGGCAAAGGCAGGCAACTACACCATTCTGTCAGAGCCTGCAGAGAACACCTGATTTAAAAAAAATGTATTTTTATTTGTGTTGCTCTTCTCTATGGTGGAGTTTATCATGTCAGCATACTATAGAAAAAAACACAGGGATTGATGCAAGAATATAAAATGTATTTATGATGAAATGAGTGAAGATGGATGAAAGTTACACTCATGGGTTTTTCTTTCTTTTGTAAAAGTTTCTGTTTGGGTAATAACACGCAACTCGTCGTTCATTTCTGTCTTAGAATGCGCAATTTCCTGAACATACTGTGAAAAGCGCAGGGCAAACCCCTGTTTGTTTGTGATAAATCAAAAGATACATCAGCTGCATACTACAGAGTTTAGTTACACAGTGATGGAAAAAAGTATGGAATTACTCAGTTACATGAGATTTGTTTGATCAACACGTCCTCCCGCTGTCTTCACCTGGCATCAGATAGATGCAGTAAGAAGTCAAGCATGTTAAAATGTAGGTACTTCATGCGATTTGGCCATTTCGTCAGAGATTTAGTGAAGTAAAACTGCAAGTAATAAAAATGAGATGATTAAAGAAAATGTGACCTCAGAAATGTTCAATTAATGGATGTGTCAAAGCTTCAATGTTTGTACTTTGTTGTTTTTTGTAATTTCCTGATTTCCTTTCTATGTTTATCCAACTTTTTTCCTTTATGTTATTATCAAAGAAACCACTGGCATACTTTTTAAATAGCAGTACACTGCTCATTTGACCTTTTTCTGATTATCAGTAATCAGTGATTTGTCTGTCAGATTGCTGATAAAATAAACTAATCTGTAAATGTGCTTCTTTGGCTCTGATGCAGGACCCTCTCTGACACTATCCCACCTAAAACACCAACTGATTAGTTGCAACTATTAGGCACCAAACACTGAATAATCTGAACCTGCGAAGTAACTAAATGCATCAAATAAATGTAGTTTAGAGGAAGTTTATAGAAGCAGAAGATGGAAACTCCCAAGTAAAGCGCCTAAAACTTGAATAAACTGTACTTAGATTACATTAGTTTCACTGCAAATGTTTAACGGTTCCATATATAGATGTTATCGGTCTCCTTTGTTTCTAACAATCAGTATCTATAGTCAATTACATTCCACCACTGCTGGCGACTGTAG
Organism: Acanthopagrus latus; assembly: GCF_904848185.1. Taxonomy (NCBI): domain Eukaryota; kingdom Metazoa; phylum Chordata; class Actinopteri; order Spariformes; family Sparidae; genus Acanthopagrus; species Acanthopagrus latus. The sequence goes on along the minus strand of NC_051052.1, from coordinate 10,856,676 downwards.
TGTGCATAGCCTACGGTCTGATTTCAATAAATATAATTATGTGACTTTACATTTTGAACTAATTATCAATTAGAAATAAGTTGTAGTATGGGATTTCTCAATTTTTTTGTCATTGTACTGACTACATATCACCAGTAGATGGAGCCAACACACAGTGAAAGTCCCTTAACTCCTCTCTGTGAGGTGTAGAGATGGTTTCAGCTAATTGGTGAAAGCAGGATGGTTGTTTTTTTTGTAAGCATCCACCATACTTTCAGCCATGTTGTCTTGATTTTGAGTTCCTTATCTGAGAGGAAATGGAGAAAACAGCTCCTGCATGTTGTTAATGAGTATATCGGACTGCTAATCTGAGGTCAAATCCATCACGCAAGTCCACTTTCGCATTCGAAACAGCTGCACTTGAGCGGGAGAGGCATTCCTTCACCAATATAAAATATAATGAAGCATAAAACCCTGGTGCCATGATGCTGCTGAGGGGCAAGCATCCGATGCGTATTAAAAATCGAGCCAGCCTTCGCCTCCTGTGGCTAATTCATGCAATTTTTTTGATGAGAATGTTTAACGACAGCCGTGTGATAAAAACCTCCTTCATAAATAACTTGCGTCGGATGGGCCTCCAGGCTGTTTTTGTCTTAATACCCGTTACTGTAAGCAATGTGAAAAGCGACCGACTGTATGGATGTTTCAGTTCTGACATGCAGCCTGTCATCGAGCCCATCGCGCTGGTTGATGAAGTACCTGCCTGTGAGCTAAACTGTCTGCCAAAGAGACGCATTAGCAGTAATGAGTTTCTTCACTGTTTGAAGAGTTTTGTTACAAAATGACACACAATCCAGCAGAGAAGAGGTGGGATGATTAAGATCCTTGTCGTAACACTCGAAGACCGAGTCCCCACACTGTATATCGAGAGTTTTTAATGTGTCTTGCCTTGGGAGTCAAACTTAATCTTGACAGGTAAATCCTTTCACTCATCTGACCTCTCAGGAAAGTGGTTCACCTAACCTCACCTGCAGACGTCTTTACTGACACGACCATATCAACAAGCACTTTTAAATGTGCAATATGTAGGAATTTTAGCTCAAAACATCCAAAAATAAACTAAAATGATCAACAGAAGGTGGAGAAACACTGTTTTGACAGCTATGCATTGTGTCTACTGAAGTTAGCATGCTAACCTACTAGCCCAGGGTCTGAGAACGTCTCTCTCCTGTCGGCCCAGAGCTCCTGTGACAGCAGTGTAGAAACAAAGATTCACCCAGTAGTCCAGCTAGCTGCACGGCTACCTGAGCTAATAAGCTAATGGCAGCTAGAGTCAGAATAAAGTACAGTTAGCAGTTAGTGATGTGCTGCCCCAGCTAGCTGGAATATGAATTCAGCAGGTGGCCAGCTCTGACATATAGCACTTTTAAAGATGAGACCTTTTGTGCCCCTCTCTTTGAATATGAAAGCAAATGAATACTCCCACTGGAAAACAACACAATACGTTATACTTTCTGCAAAGGGCCGGTGCACTTGCAGTTGAAGAACATCAGCAGTGACTATAAATGTTCTGATCTACATCACAGTGAGAACAGGACTACGTCTTGCTTCCTCCACACAGGCGGAGATGTGTGAGTCAGTGACTTCTCGGCGTCCTCGGGCTGGATCTTCGCTCCAGCAGGCTGCAGATAAATGTTGACCCATTTCAGCAGCGAAGATGACAACTTTACTGCTCGTTTCACTTAGACGACAAGCACGGCAAAGGCTCGGGAATGAGAAGGAGGTCAGGGGTTATGAAAGACATTAACCAAGGAAGCAGGAGTGATATACTTCTCCTCACAAAGAGAGACGGGGTAAGAGGAGGAAGCCTGGGGTTATTAAAGAATACTTACCAAGCAATGTGTACAGCGTTTTCTGGCCATTTGCCCCCCCCCCTTTTTTTTTTTTTACAGCACTTTAAAGGCCCTGGAAACATATTTTCTCAATCAGCTCCTCACTGTGAGTTATGGCCCCTTCATAAAAACAAAGTGTTCTGCCAAAGATAAACAGTTTTGGTTATTTCAGTTTAGAGGTTTCTGTGTGACACATATTTCTGTGCACCGACAAGAACAGTGAAAGCACAATCTGAATTGAATCTCACGGCAGATGTTTGTTTTCGACACCTTGTTCGCTAATTTCTGTCACTATCAAGGTAATAAAAACTAACCCACCAGCCTATCACCGACAGACGGAAGCATGCCTGGATGAGAAACTCGGCTCACTGAGCTAACATTCTCACATAATGCAGATTTAAGAGGACAGTCCCATTTTTGATTTTGGGCTGAACTGTCCCTTTAAAATCTAAAAACCAACGTTTTCAGCTGCTCTTGGTCTTGGAGCCACCTGCGATACTGAGGTGGAAGAGGCAGGAGGAAGGATAGAGGAGATAGGAAAAATAAACTAGTGAAAGGAGAGAAAATGACTCAGCTTGAGACAGATGAAGGAAGGAGCATTACCTCCAGTCCGGTTCGATCGGCCCCATTGAGGCTGATGGTAATGCCAGAGGTTCATAAGCAGAAACAGTTCCTCGTTCGTGATTAGACGTATAAACATTCCAGCGGCCTCTGACCCGCCCGAGCTGCCTTGTCCTCCCGTCACTTGATTGGCAAGTGTGTTCCCTGTGTTTTCACTGGCGCAGACGCTGATGTGGGACTGTGCATGGGGGAATTTTTGCGATTGCGAGCCTGTCTGTGCCTGCGAAAGAGAAAGCAAAAGGGAGTGAGTGTTTTTCTGGGGGGGCCTCTTGTCAACCTATCAGGGTGTTGTGCAGATGTGACAGTCTGTGAACGCGAGGTGGCCGAGCGCTGTCAAGAGAGGTTGGATAGAGGCAAAGGCTACAGTGCTGGCACAGGAAAACAGCTACAGTATGTGCCTCTCTGCTTCTGAGCTCCCACATTAATGTGAATATGCTCTGTTTAGCCTTTAGTAGTTCCAGTTGTTTTCTTAAGAAGTCCTCCACTTAAACTGCAGGTATTTATATAAGTGATTTAGTTAACAGATGCACTGAGGCCTCATTCAGAGCAAATCGAGCAACGCAGCATTAAGCGCGGTGAACTCTTGCCTGGATAGTTCCGGGTTTCTGGCTACCGGCTTGGGAGCCACAGCTCCTCCAGCGCGGCTTCTCCACCCGGAAACAAGTTCGCAGAGTTCTCGGGGATGTTGTTGTCTGACGCACCACACAACAGAACGGGACACTGGAGCGACACGGAGCACCTCTGAATGTTTGCACACGTGTCACCCTGACATCGACTGTGTCACGTACACAGAAAACATGGAAAATGTCCATTATAAGCGCTATAGTGGTGGGCTGTATTACATAATAATGTCATTTTATTAATTTAGCGGGAAAAGCTCCAACGACAGTCTTCGGTTGCGCGAGGGCTCTTGGACCGGACTCTTGTCCTTTGATTGAAGCTAACAGCGAGTGCAAAAGTTCAAACCAGCCCCTGAAATCACTTAGAAATGGTTTTACCTCATGAGATTCACATTTAACACACAGACGATTCCGTCCACGGAAAGCACAACTTTTCCCTTTACGCTGCGCTGCGTTTTAAGGGCGCTTGCTGCAAACGTACCTTGTGAAAGAATGCACGAGATAATGATCACACACGGCCGAACATGTGAGCCGTCTGCGCGACCCCCCCCCCCGACTGGTGATCGTTTCATTGAGAGACAGCGTCATTCAACAGTAAAAAAAAACCCAGCAGACCTCTCTGCCGCTGCCCGGAGGCTGCTTTATCACCCACTTAGTGTACTCCAGTCTGTGTCCCACATGTGAGAGGTCTGAATGTGGAAAATACACTGACCTGGTAAATGCAGCGAGGCTATTGACAAGCGGAAAAGGGAAACAAAACACTGCTGAATGTGGAATGAGATTGATTAACGGATAATGTAATGCTGCGGAGCTTCGGGAGCGTCACCGGATCCTGCATATATGTTGAGCACTCAGAGTGTGGGAGCTGGGTGAGACGCTCCCATGACGTCAGTGCGTGTCAAAAGTGACGGAGATGCACTCGTCCAATCGGAAACTGTGGAGAATTTGAAACCATAACACGACAGTCGATGTCCGCTGTGAGCCGGGTGCAGAGCCAGGCCCTCTGGAGGAAAACACACCCGGAGTCACATCGGATTCCGCTCTGATCAGGAGTGGTCCACTGACGGGAGGAAAGCTCGGAGATTACTTAACTTTTGCGATTCGTGAACGCAACGTTGGAGAGAGGAGGAAACAGAAGAGAGACAAAATTCAAGCACACACGGTGCTCACTAACGTACGCTTACAGCTAATGTACAGTGAAGCAATCTGGCAGATTGGGGCGGATAAACACTGCGGGAGCAACATGAATAAACGTGAATGCACACCTGCAGTCGAACTGGCTTTTCTGGTGGTGAACACACCGTTAAAGAAACCACTAGTACTGATGAAAATCTCATCAGACATGACCCAGGCAAACATGTTGATGAACAAGGTAATGTTTTAGTCGTATTCACCTGAAGTTCAGTCCTGTTGCTGACCTGTCTTATCCAAGAAGTAGCGACAGGTGTCCAAATGTGTCACTGTGAGTAAAGTTGTGGATCTCTCTTGGTTTGAACATCGGGATAATGTAAGCACACAACCCGATAAAAAAATAAAACAAAGGTCTAGAAGTTTTTACACATTTTAATGCAGAATTATTAAGTATTATATATTGTGAGCAAAATCCTGATTCATTTATCTCCACTACAAATGAAGCACAGATCGTTCCCTACAGCTCTTTTCCATTATGAAATGAATAAAAGAGCCGTAAAACATCTGGCTGCTAAAATATAAGAAGTGGCTGTCGACTTTTCTTTGGGATCCGACCGCTCGCCGTGTCCAGCCGGTGGAAAAACTTAATTTCCTGCCCCGTTTGTGACCCAACGAATAGCCCGACTTTTAACACACGCAGGCACAACACCAATCCTGTGGTAGTCTGCCTGCACGTGAGCCATTAATGGGTTACTCGCTACAACTGGGGCTTTTTCTCACACTGTAAAAGTTAAGGGAAAAAAAACTGTTAAACCTCTGCCTGGGTACAGTGAGCACTCTGTGCCAGAGTGGAGGAATCTGTTGACTGGCTGCGAAGCACAGGGAGGTGAAGGAAGGCTCATTATTTTTAATGGCGTCTCTCCACCGGTTGAGAGAGAGAGAGAGAGAGAGAGAGAGAGAGAGAGAGAGAGAGAGAGAAAGATGATGGACCATGATGCTAGCTCCAGACTGCAACACTGAGGCCTTGTCAAATGTATGCAAACATGTATGTGATATAAAAACAGAAAAAAACCTGCGCTTGTAATGTTTTTCCATTGCCACAGTTTCTTGATTGGTTATGAGAAAATGACACCACTTCTCACTTGATTAATTACCTAACTGAACAGGTTCCTGACATGTTTGTGGTGTCAATTGCGAGTCCCAAGTCTTCTTAAACACAGCATGTTGTTCATTTTGTACATTATGGTCCCATGTAGTGTAAAATACACCGCAAAGCAGGGCATCCTTTAGGGCTTGGCTATGGATCGATACCAGCTCAGATCTTTGGCTCTCAGTCAGCTCCAATCAGGATATCTCCCCCAGCTTGGCCAAATATGATCACTTCTGAGCCTGCTAAGCATACAGTCACGATGGTGCTATCAGCAAGAAGCCAAACAAGCGTGTGTCCCAAAACACTGAACTATTCCTTTAAAGAAATACCTATCAACACGCATGCCTTAAGAAGCACATGCTAGAATTTAGCGTCCTTCATCCTTTCATTGCCATCAACCTTTCTCTTTCACATCAAACAGCGTCTAAGGCTCCAAACTAGCTACACCGCCGACTGTAGCCCTGTAATTACCTTGTTGGCCAAATCCCAGCTGTGTGTGTGTGTGTGTGTGTGTGTTTGCGTGTGTATTTGCAAAATATGTCCACATGTGTGTGTGTGTGTGTTCGTGGACCGACAGGAATGAAAATGGGAGGCAGGCCACTTTGGAGCAGCTGCACCGATGAGTCTGGTGGTTTCAGTGCCCGAGGAGGAGAGCGGGAGAGAGCTGTCCTCGTTGTGATTGATGGAGCGGCTTCCTGTCCTGGTAGAGGTTATTGAGGAGCTCTGAGGGACCATCGTTATTTCCTGATGCTCTTGAATATCCTGCTCCAGTCCCACTCACCCTCCCCCCCCCCACCCCCTTCATCTTCAAGCCCCCTGCCCCGCTCCCCTAATCCTCCCCCCTTGTTTTACGAAGGAATGGCAGATATTGTTTACATACGGCAAGGCCGATATCTCCACACACCAAATTATCTACACAGTATCTCACATCCAGCCGTGCTTAGACCATTAGATAATGTGTTGAGGGAAGTAAAAGCGCCATTTATCACAGATGTAGGCTAACAGACACATTACAGCCCACTAAAAATTGGATATGGCACATACTTAAAGCTGTTATTCTCCCAGTGTCTATACAAACAGTCAGGAATCAGACCTATAAGTCACGTATATCTTGCCCGTGTTTGTCCACTCCCTCTCTTTTTTACACCCGTTTTGATCTCCGTCCTGCTCTCTTTTCTTTCCCACACTGCCTTTTTTCTTTTCCGCCTCATGTAAAAGTTTAGAGAAATAGTTTGACATTTGGGGGGAAATACACTTACTCGCTTTCTTGCCCAGAGTTAGGAGATTGATACCATGTGTCTGCATGCTACATGCGTAGCGAGAGCCAGGAGACGGTTAGCTTAATTTAGCATAAAGACTGGAAGAAGGGGTTTCATGGGGGTTTATTCGCTGGACTATTTCTTGGCCTGGCGCAGAGACTTTCCTGGAGTATGGATTGAATAAACAAGATATAGCATGTCAGTTACTGAGCTTTAGAGATGCTAGCAGGAAGGGTTCTTGGCTAGCTGTTTCTGCCTGCTTCAGGCTAAGCTCAGCTAATTGTCTCCTGGCTCTTGATTTATCCTTATCGCATCTATGAAGCATGAAATGTGATAATAAATCATCTGCTTAAGTTTCACCACAATGCAACTAAGCGTATTTCCAAAAATGTCAAAATATGAGGAGTACTAACTGCTGCTAACTGTCGCTGCCATTAGCTGGTTAGCTCACCTCGCATAGGAGCTTTAGATAAAGACGGGTTGGGGCTAGCTGGTTAGCACGCTTACTTTGGTAGACATCTGCAACACAATACACAGATGTCATAATGTCATTTAGTTCTTGACATTCTGTTGATAAGTTGTTGTTTTTTTCAACTAAAATTATTACATATTGCACCTTTAACAATACTCACACTTTTTCATTTTTTTTAGAGCATAGAGAGGACTTGACTTGACTTTTGTGCCACTGTCAGCGCACTAGTCAGGTGAGTTGGCATAATTTGTTTACCCAAATAACATGCGGACTCTTGTCCTTTGCATTACATTTAAGAAAAGTCATATTTTTAAAGTACCGGGAGCGTCTTTTAACCAATAAACCACAAAGCATGGATACTTTGATTACCAAGGCATACCATCGGTTCTTTCATTGATTTCCTACCTCCCGGGCAAACTTTGTTTTTAAGTTAATTTCAGAGACGTACGAAAAACAATTTGCAGAAATTCAAGCTCCAAATCAAAGTCCTATTTATTTTCTAATCTAATTCCAAGCACAGGTTGTTGGCAGCCCTTCCACATCAATGCATTCAAGATAGACATTATGGGTTTAGGTGCCAAAAAAATCGCTGCACATACTTGCTGTGATGATGAAAAATGAAACACAACACTGCCCGAGGAACAGCTCTGACCTTAAAGGGGAACTTTGCCAGTTTCATGCATCAACGTCTGTCTACTGGTCTCGGGGAGTAATGCTGAATATGCGGTAAAAGTTTTAGATGGCCTTTTAGCTCTGGAGAGAAGGGCATAAATTGCCTCAAGTGATGACACGTTGGAGCTAAAGAAAAAAACTATGTGTGTGTGTGTGTGTGCGTGTGCAGACTGTAAGAGAAATAAGCTTACTAGACCCTCATAACCCACTTCAAACCTCTGAGCTCGAGGCTACATTAGCTGCTACTAGCATAACCTGTCAGTTACTAACTGAATGGTCAGTGGTGGCACGGTGGGTTAAATAGGTGCTGGATTTTGGCAAGGAAAACTATATTGCTGTTTGTGATTTAAGAAAACCACAACGTTAAAAACATGATCCCATTTAATCATGTCCCTCCCAAGTCGTCAACGTTGACTGTCTCTGTGCATTTTGGAAGCCATGTTTCCCACCTTACTTTATGTGAGGTTGAATACAGACCGACAGATGCCAGTTTTAAGGGCATGGATGCATTACATTGTGATCTGCACCGGCTCTGACCAGGACTGTGAGTCCAGGGATGAGGAGATAAGGAGAGTCGTGAAGCAGCAGAGAACTGAGGGAGAGTCGGGCATCATTCGCTGACGGAAACAGCACGTCGAGCTCAAATATTTACACAGCTTACTCTGTGAACCGAGGATTTATTTGTTTTACAATAAGTTAGCAAGCTAATTAAGCTTGTCGTAGTTCAATAAAAGATAGGGAGCTTTAATTCAGACAGCTTAGAGTTGTGTTATTTTTCTGGTTGGTAGAGAAGATAGGTAGAAATATTCCCTTTCTTGACTTGCATTTTGTGAGTTTATTGTGCCAAACTTACTCGCGGTACAAAATGTTATTTCATTTTCTATTTTGGTCAAGGGCTAGCATCTCTGCAACACAGCCAACAGACGTCTTTGACATAACGTTGTCACTGTTCGTACTTCACACTCTGCTGATAGTAGTTAGTTCATTTTGTTTAACGTTGTGAGCTAAAATTCTGGCCACGTTTTACAAATTACCTCTTTAATATTGCTGTTTGGCAGCAAGTGTTGGGACATCTGAGTTTCCAAACAGGAACTTGAATGCACCAAGAAAGAACACATTGTAAATTCAAGAGTTCTCACCAGCAGTCAGTGCTTGCAGCTGCATTAGCATGTGACAATGCCTTTAAAACCTTCATTCAGAACCTTCAGTCATCATCAATGTAAGAACACTGGTTAACACTGAACTTGGACACTATGGACACCAGACTGATGAATGTGATGTGGCATAAAGTGTAAAAGCACAGACTACTAAAACTCTGTTCAAGCCTCCCTGTTTTTCTTTATTGGCAGCTTCCGCATATCAAGGAATTTCACAAATAGTCTCTGTCTTACAGCTAAACATGTGCTCCCTCCAGACAAACCTACTGAGCATCATTCAGCTGTCCTGTAAGCCCAAATTACGCTAACTGCCGGTGAAGAGGGCAGAGACGGAGGGAGAGAAGGCAAGAAACAAAAGGCCACAAAGTACAGAGTATGCAACAGTTCGATGTCTAATTAAATTTAGTATGAGGGGAATTTGCCAAGAATGGAGCCATTGTTTAGGGGCATCTGGAAAAACCTGACATGCATCTGCGCGTGTGGTTCTTTTAAAAGCCGTTGTTCTGTGGAGGAAATGGATTTGGTTCACTGAGGAGGGGGAAAAAAAAGACAAAGAGAAAAAGATCATTCATCATAAATGATGCGAAAACACAGCATTGGTGGCGTTTTTGTTGAGTAGAAACAACCGAGCACAACAGATGGGGTGATATGCGGTTGATTTGGGGATAGAACAGTTCAGGCCACACAGAGAGAAACACATGAATATTGCTTTTTTCGTGGATGCCTGAGATGATAAAATATAACCACTCTGTAGCTACATGACAAAAACACCTCAGCCATTTTACCCTCGATTGCTGAAATATCTTATCAGCTCCTTGCCATGATTTGTGTAAATACACAGGCTCAAACGACTGCCCTGCCCTCCTTTGTATACACTGACATGGTTCTTTGGAGGAGCACAAAGCCTGCATGTCTCACTGGTCGTGTATGGGAAGTTCAACGCATTCAGATAGAGATGTGAGAACAAGTCATCCCAGATGGATTCATCTCCTACGTCAACACAGTCAACCCGTCAAAAGAAATCTCATCGGAGGCCTCCTTTGACTGATGCTTAACGTCGAGCACTCACATTTGTAAATTCAAGGCGAGATGCGGTTTTAATCTCAAGAAATGTTCACGATAACAGGCCAGAGGAACTGTTTCTCTAACTGCTTATGAGTTAGAAATAATAAACATACATTTCATGACTCATGCTCTGGATAAGCTGCTCAGCTAAGCCCTGGAGGTGTTTCACGAGTAGATTCAAACTGAAGAGATTTCACTTGGTTTCACAAGGTTGAACTTGGCTTTGAGTGACATTTCTCATTGATGATTTGATGGATTGCCATGAAATTTGGTACAGACACTTATATTCCCCTTATGATGGAATGCCCTTAATGTTCGACCGCCATCATCAAGTCAAAATATGAATCGCTCCAGTACGTCGGCGGTATTTTGTGCTGCTAATTAGCAAATGTTAGCATGCTAAGACGCTAAGATAGTGACAATGGTAAACAATTTTGCTAAACATCAGCATGTCAACATTGTCATTGTGAGCATGTTGGCATGATGGTATTAACACTGAGCTCAAAGCAATGCCAAACCACAAGTGAGCATCACAGAACTGCTAGCATGGTTGTAAAGTGTTGTCCTATGAGCTGTAGTATCAGCATTTATTAATGGTACACACAAATATAACCTGATCTTGATGGGATTGTTTGCTTCAGAACTGCTCAACGATAAGCTGAACCATTTTGGATATGAACTCTTCCTATGGAGGGTATTATGTGGATCATTAGCACTGGTATTCGCTAATTTGCGACCCAGACTGCGCTCAATGGGAAGCAGATCTCTGAATTCAGCTGGCAAGTTGTGCGAAACAAGCTGGCACGGTTAAAGCACTATCACCCAAAAAGTAAAGGCTTCCACTGCACATCACGCTGCGACACTCTGGCAACACACCAGGGTGTGAAATTCATCAGCCAATTTCAAAAGGCACTGTTCAATCTTGCTACTTTGTAAAGTCATGTGCACGGCAGTGGAAAAAGCTGCTCACAGCGAGTCAGCCATGGCCAGAATTTCAGAAGTGACTCAGGGCCGGAGCTCTTGACTCTGTCCCTCAGTATTGTTGTGAAGTCTGTGTGATTTATCAAGATAAGGGTTGAGGAGCTGTGGACTAAGTATATTGAGATTTCCAACAGGAGTCACCTTTTACCTTTAACATATTCTTCTTTTCTTCATTATAATCTGCCAGAGAAGATCACTGAAACAGTCTTACATGGGAAAACTAAACATTCAAGTCAGATTCTGACATGAACACATGTGAACATCTGCTGCAGTATATATTGTGTGATCCAAGGTTTCCACACCTCTGTCACATCTGGGTTATTGCATCAACCTTTATCTCATGTTTTTTTGGTGCTTCACTGACACGAGGACGAGACAAAGGGAAATGATCCTGTGTGGGTATATTTGGACTCAGTGGTTAAAGAAACATTGTTTAAATTATACGGCTGAGAAGGGGATAAAAAGCAAACACCGTGCTTATGAGCGATTACGTAACTCGCCTCTTTAATTCCTCTCTCCTGTGAACTGCTCAGTTGGGATTAGCAGTGCTGATGGCCTCATAGGGACCGAAAGGATCAAGACATTGTTCCCACCAAACTCCCTCTGGCTGTGCCTCATTTTACTTAATGGTGTTGCCAAAAGACTCTCTACGTATCTGTTTCTGTCTCACTTCTCTTATTTGTCCTCTCCCTCTTGTTTGTCTTTCTGTGTCTTCTGTCCATCTCCCCCTTTTCCCTCTCAGCTAAGTGAGTGACTTAATAGACTCTGAATGGCTTTTTAGGAGAGCCAGACCTCTGTGGTTTGGACAGCATGTGATGGTCAGGCAGGCTGGGTTTGAGGTGTTGTCATACATCTGTGTTATGGAACTACAAAGTGGATATTATTACTGAGACAACTCAGATGTAATCGTTGACTTCACTGTGACTGCTCAAAGTTGTCAAATGACCAAACTTGAACAGATGGATTCTTTTAAATGTCGATATTGAGTAATAAGCGATCGAGAAACTGGAGTTGGAAAATTTCATTTTTGGTGGTTGTGCTTGGGTTGTATCTTGTGAGTTGTCAGTAAGCTTTGCATGGAGATGGACTCATCCAGTACTGAAAACTACTCTCATCACACACATTACATCCAGTGAAATGACTAATGTGCAATGTGATATTACCAAACTCTGCATTTCTTCCCAGATCTGTGGGGGATTTTTAGCATCTTTCAGCACATTCGTTTTGGTTTTTGACGTCTAAAACTTGATTGTTTTGGTTAACTCTCACTACTCCCCATGTTGTTTTTGGCAACATGGGGTGCCTGTTATTGCTCAGTAACTGCTAGATGTGTAAATAGGCACATTTTTGTGAACAAGCAGTAACACAAACACTTCACTGGTGCAATAAGCTCCAATTCTGGACCACTAGCTGCGTGGCTAACTGAGCTACCCATCTAACAGCAGCTGTTGAGGGTTAGCCTATTGAGATGCTGCTGCCTTTTTGTTTTGAGTATGAATTTCACAGGTGGTCAATTCTTACATACTGCACCTTTAATGTATACATCAGAATGCTATTCTGCAGGAGTGATTCATCTATTTTATTCATGATTATTATTAAAGCAATGAGACTCCATGGTAGGAGATTTAAAAGAGAAACAAAGAAAGGACTCATTTTTCCAGAATATTTTATTTAGGGGCTTTTAGGGTTTCATTTAGCTCAGTGCGTCATTTCTTTCAGGCGGCAGTGGAAAAGTCATGTGATTCGCATTTACACTTTGACCAGGACGGGTGACAGTTTCTATTGTCAAACACACTGTATATTGAGACCGTGCGTGAAGCGTACGACACTTACATAATGGAAAAGACTTTAATGGCGTGACCTGTTGATTTGGACGAAAAGGAAATCCCTAAATTAAAGAAAAACACCTGCATATGAGTCTTAATAGAGTGCTGGGCCGTTACAAACTGCCAAAGCGGTTTCAGTGTACATTGGCCTCAATTCAATATAGAGTGTGTGACACTGATTTAAATACTCCCAGCGGTGTTCGTTTGGGCTGAGGTCAGGGACGGCCATGAGGGTGTTTCCACTGCAGCTGAACGGGCAGGTTGCAGCACCTGAGCAGCTGTTTAGCCCTTTTCAAGGAATTTAAATTGACATACAGCCCAGGTTCCAACGTCTGCTCGGCATCTTTACTTCTGGCTTGCTTAAACAAGACCTGCCTCCACTGCATCGAAACGCAGAGATCAACAATGCACCGTATAATATCGCTGCTTTAGTATCCCATTGGCATTGCTGTGATGATCTGATTAGGACGCTCCCCTCTCCTGCAACCAGCTGGATCGGCTTCCCTGTCCTCACAGGTCCTGCTGGAGGTATGATATCGGATGACACATTCCCACACTCCTAGTCAGGCATGGGAGAGTTGGCTGGGGGGGGGGGGCGCGAGACCTGGCCTCACACGTGCCTTGCTGCCTCTGCCAGAACTGGCCCACATAGATAGGGATGCAGACACCTACGCAGGAGATCCACAGCCAGATGTCCTTGCCGCAGGTACAAAGTGTAAGAGTACACTGCATGCGAAATGCACGGGAGCATTGCACACTTGTTCATGTATACTGAGATAAGAGAGGAGACAAGCTTAGGCTCTGTCGACCAGATTAAGATGAACACCAGATACTTGTGAGAAAAAGGCCAAAAGGTTAGAAAGAAAGAAAGAAAGAAAGAAAGAAAGAAAGAAAGAAAGAAAGAAAGAAAGAAAAATCAGATGACAGGAGTAAAAAGAGAAATTTAAGTATGTAGGAATTTAGACAGAAGAGATATTTGGCAAATACCCAGCCCAGTTACCAGGATATATCAGTTAAAGATTCTACTAAACACCAAAACCAGTTCATTTCAAGGGGAAGTCGGACCATCTTCTTCTGTGATCGTGGCGACCAAAACAGGTTGCCAAACCATGATGCTTTCTTACCCCTAACCAAGTGGAGTTTTTTTGCCTAAACCCAACCAGATCATAAGATAGCATAATGACAACTTGAAGTTGCAAGATAAAGAAACTTTCAGTTTTGACTTATCTACGGTTTCACAGAAATGTACTTTACTAATGTTTATTTGTGCAATTGGGTTGCAAATCACCTCGCTTTCTTTTGGAAACAGGAGGAAAAAGAGTTCACACTGAAGGATTGTAGCCCTGATTTGCCACTCGCAGAAACCAGATCCAAGAGCTTGCCATCATGTTGAATTGGGAACCACGAGTGACAGCCAAAGACAGCAGATGTGGGCTGGCGGAGGGGAGGAGTCAAGAGCAAGAGACGGAAGCAGCGGCCAGAAACCACAGCGACTTGAACCGCTTGTTACTTGCGTTTATTATGGATCATGGAGGAAAAAAATCCTGCATGGTATCACATCATTGCAAGGGACCTCCTGTCACTGACCAATTGTGAGTCGTGTGAGCCACGACTTCAAGATATCCAATCACGAGACAGAAAGTTGCAGGACAGTACAGCAATCTGGCGACTCTGAAAGTTGTGTGGTCTGACCGGGGCATAACTCTCGGCAAGAAAGCCAGTATTTCCCAAAGTGTCCAAGCATTCCTTTAAAGGAAGTAACCCGGCGTCCTTGACTTTTGACCCAGATACTGACGTTTCCATGATGGACTATATGTCTGATCACGCTGCTGTGAGGTCCTTGGGATTTTGTGAAGTGTCATGATGTTTTATGCTCCCGCTGTGACCTTTTGTTGTAAGCCCTCTCGGTGCTTTTACAACACCCCGTGGGACTCATATTCCACAGGTCGACGGAGTGAAAGGGTGAGAAACAGGCATCAAAGTTCAGCACTGTCACGTGAATGGATGGACAACGGCCATTTTACAGTCGGAAAGAGCAGCTTCACACATGCCTTTGAGGGAAGATTTTAGTGGCTTTCAGTCGCCGTATGTGTGAGACTTTGGGCGAGAGAGAAAAAGAAGGACTTACACTAAATCTGTAACTAATCCATTTCCCACAAGCATCGGGCTCTCTGCATCTCAGTATCACCGGTTTACGACACCACATCCACATGTTCAGAGCTGGCTGGTGAGTAAACAAACATGTGTTTGTGATGTTTATTGTTCCCCGGCTTGAGGTTTTGCCATCGAGCGTACAGTTTCATCATGAAAAAGCGCCGTTGAACCAGCCATCAGAGCACAGTGCTGATTAAGGACAGATCTGCTTGTAACAATAGAAAAAGGCCCAAGAGAAAAGACAAGTCAAGTCGTCGTTAAAATAGCACAAAGGGCTCGGTTTCTGTTGGGAATAGACTGCGTGTTACTGATACTGTGCGTCACTGATTGTAGTCTAGAGGTACGGAATGCATCTTGTGAGGCCGGTTTATGAACAAAACCTAAAAAGCTATCAACTGGGACTCAAGGGATATTATGATGGAAACAATAATTTCCATATTTTTGACCTTCGGACCAGTTTTCACCCAGGGGCACTGCAACCCTGATTGCTCACCTCCACCCATGGAGCCGCTTCAGAGGAGTAAGCTGGTGGACTTCAGTGGCCTCATCCCCTGAGGAAAACCACTGTTTATTGCACTGGAAAACAAATGAAATGATCTAATTCACTGGCAAGCATACTATTGGCGCCCATATCAGATACTCAGTCTAAATAAAAATAAAAAAAGTCTAAGGGCATAAGGAGTTTTTTTTTTTTTTTAAAGGAGGTGGTCCGTGTCACTGGGTGGCTGGTTATTAGTGTCACAGGCCATCACCTTCACCCTGGATTAAACCTCCATAAAGACCCGGAGCAATGTCCCAGACGAAAACTCCATACGACAGGATTTAGTGAAATGCGTCTAAATTAGCGCGTGATAGTGCCTTAATGCCTCTGACTTCTTTTTTTTCCCCCCTTTCTTTCCTTGCCACTTTTTTCCCCTCCTTGGCCATGTGAAAGGTGCAGCCAGCCAATACAAACTGGATCAGGTTAATAGTTCCGTCACTAATGGATGTTATTGTTGAGTAATAGGAGAATTCACTGCCAAGCTCTGACATGTGTTAGAGAAATTGGGCAAAAGCATACCTGCCTTACAGGGCAATAATCACTTGTTCTTATTCTGAGATGATTTTAGCTCTCAGTAATAGTTAAAAGAATTTAGTTTTATCCCAAAGAAATGGCATTTCCGGTGTTTTGCTGAGCTAGATTTTTAAAGTAACCAACGGATAAAATACACTGTTTGCTCTCACTGGCTAGCTGGGAGATATGTGTGTTAGCAGCTAGTTCACTATGTAAAACAGGTGCTCTTCATTCTTCTAGTCTGACAAATACAAAAACAATTCTAAAAAATCTGCCCAGCCCCGAAGCCATCTGAAAATCATCATAAAAAATGAAAACAAGGGACGTGGCTATTGCTAGTACTCAAAGCTGTCAAGCTAGCATGTTAGGATTGGGAAATCTTGGCTGCGCTTTCTCTGCAATTGCAATGTGACTTGCTTGCTAATAGCTTTAGCATTAGGCTATACCCTCCGAGCCTTGTAGAAGACTCAGGAGTGCGTGAGGGTAGGCAGGTACAGGGGTAGATGAACGGTACATCCAATTATTTGATTCATTTTATCTACCTCAGCTTTAACAGAAACAAGTGCTAGGCAACTCTTAAGTATTACCATCTATTTACTTTATGGCAAATATGTTAGCAAAAGGGCTAGCGTATTTATTAGTCCAATTTTCACACTTCTCGTAGCTCTGTTTTTGGTCTCCACCAACTCAGGTAAATGCAGTAATGCAGTTAGATGTTCTATTGTGGTCATAAGGTAGCTGCTAACTTTGTCTGTCTGCTTTTGGCACTGGGTAAGTTTGAGGTTCAGTAGAGTTGGTTTATTGTTAACATAAATAGTGATTATAGCAGCTTCTCTGTCAGGGACTCTGTTTAATAAAAAGGCATCCATTCCCCATTCAAGCGTCTCCTCAAGCAGAATGTTGATTTTAATTGGCCACAAGTGAAATTTTATCACCCTAACCAGAATGTTTTCACATGTAAAAAGAAGACAAAAGGACTTAATTGACATCAATTGGAAAACCTATAAAAGCTGACATTTTTACAGTGTGTCCCGGCTGCAGGCTCCTTCAGACTGAGGCCAAAACAAAAACTTTATCTTGCGATCCGACTCCTGGCTCAAAGCTCCTGAGCATGTCGTGCTTTAGACAAAACTCTGGTTCATGCCAACATGAGCTATCCTCCATCTGACAAGAATGACACCTACACTTAAAAATGCTTTGTGGCATTTAAGTGCTTTCCTGTAATGGAATTAGTTTTTAACGGCGTAGTTGACACATGAGATAAGGATGAAAACATCCATCAGCGCTTTTCAAATTTTAAGTTGCTGACCTGAATCTCCTCTGAGATTGAAAACACATGCGGCGCATTAAGATGCCTGTTAAGGAAATCTTTGTCGAACGGTTCATCATCAGCTCATAAAAACATCCTGCTGGTTTGTCAACTTAAGTAACCTCAGTGTGCTTTCATTTTGTTCCTCAGTGTGAATCATTTTGGAAGAGCAGCAGTGACTTCCTTTTAAATGGCTGTTTCTGTCTTTCTGGGGCAAAATCAAAAGTAGACATATTAAATGTGGCTCCTGCTGCACAGTAGGTGGTGTTTTAGCGGAACTTAAAATGTGTCTTCACTCTCCAATAAACACATTTTGTAACCCTAAATGCATCCGTCCAACACTATCAATGACATTTTTTATAGTTCAAGATGTTTTTGGATCCAAAAGTGATTCTATTCTGGTATGAAAAAAACTCTCAAACTAAGGGGCACAAACTTTTTTGGGGGGAAAAAAAACCTCCTCAGTTCCTAAACCAGAAAAAGAGATTGTTATTTCTGTGCTTACAGATAACCAACCAAGCTTAAATTCCCTCCTTAACAAATCTCATGGACGACCGTTTTGTGGCCTACAGCAGCCCGTCTCTGCAGCAGCCCTCTTGTACATCCACCAGGAAAAAGAAGAGCGTGTCACAACAGATCGGCCGTTTGTTAGAGGCAGCGTCACAAGCTAATGGCAACAATGTGTTTTCTCTCTCCGCAGACGCCTCAGCAACAGATAGCCATGTGCGCTCCCGGGCTAACTCTGCTCATACCCTGCAATTTTCCAAGGATAGCTGGGGAGGTTGTTTCCATGCAGAGGTCAAACGCAAGAGCCGGGGCATCATTTGAATCCTGTGAGCAAGTTCAGGAGGAGTTCAAGGGACGCAGGGCATCATTTTCATAATTAGCCGTGCTGTAAGTAGTGAGGCCCGTTTCCCGTGATTCAGGCTTTTGGTTTTTGGGCTCACTGTTTATTAGCGCCATTATGACTGAGTCAGAGCTGGTCTGACCAGTTCCTGTTGCGTAATTTCATGTTTCTTTGTGCTGGACTAAATTATGCTTCAGGTGGTGGGTGTGCTTGCATGTCTGTATATGTTTACCTGAGAGTAGATGAGGGTGTTTGTAGAAGCAAACACACAAACTATGGCAGGCACAATACCTACCTTAAATAGTTTCTAGCTCCATAAATGGTGACATCATGCTCCCCAGAAGATGTATTCTGATATATTTGGTAATAAATCTGACTTTTGTTTTAGTGCCATCAGCTAGTCATCACTTTATTTGCACCCCACGGAAATATCTCAGCATCTACTCACTGATTTAGCACAGAATGTAGTACGGATATTCATGGTTCCCAGATGTTGAATTCTACTGATTTTGATGATCCTCTAAGGTTTTCTTTGGTTCTATCACGAGATTGACAATCATAGTTTAGAACAACACATCTCAATAGATGCCACGAAACTTGGTACCGACATTTTTGGCCCCAAAAGGATGAATTATAACAACTCTGTTGATATCAGACCTTTCATGAAGCACCATGCTGACATTGGCATTTAGCTCAATGGACGTAGGAACAATCTCACAGAGCTGCTCCGCTGTTTACCCCACAGATTCAGTCGTTACCTTGACCTCATCACCCAAAGGTGCTGAGTTGTTTTCTTTATTTCTTTATTGTTGGAAGGCTGAAGAGGACAAGAAACGGGAGACGTAAAGGTGCCTCTCCGTCTGTCATATGTTATATTCATTTTGTATCTTAAAGCCAGATGGCAGAGGTTTGTTACGCAGCCTGTCATATAAACTCTTGAGACACATAGGTTCGGGTTGGGCACGGAGAGGAGGAAATCGAGGGGTTATTAAAAGACACTAACCATGGAAAGAGCGTGATGTTTTTCTTCCGAGACAGCAGTGGAGACAGAGAGTGTGATACATTTCCTTTTGGACATGTGAACCGTCACATAAATCGCCGCTTCACCTAGAGATTTAGGTGAAACGCAGGATCTGGACAATGCTTTTCGCGCTTCCTCGCCTTCTTCTGCAGAGGTGGGTGTCAAAGACAGAGAAAAACAAATCATGAGGGGAGGTGGGAAAAGTGCTTAAGGAGGGGGCAGAGGGCTTTTTCGAGGGGGGGGCCGCCTCAGACAGGATGGGGAGGTTACGGCAACCGGGAGAGCAAAGGGCAGGGGAAGGTAGACAGGGGTGAGAAAGGGGAGACAGAGGAGAGGAGGACAGAGTTTGAGGTGGATGGGAGGCAGAGGGGAGAAAGAGATGGGGGGGGGTCTTTAAAGTGTCTGGGACAGATTATCCTTGGAAGGCAATCAATCTTCCCCGGGATTTAGACAACGGCGGGGCGGTGGTGGGGGGCGAATGCAAGCACACACACAGAAACACACACCGAGGGATCACCCCTCTTAACCTCCTCCGTCTCTCGCTTTTTTAATCTTCCCTATCTCCCCTTCCACCTTCTCCCTGAACGATCGCTCCCTCTCTCTTTACACACTTGAAGTTGAAAGTCAATTGAAGATAATAGTGTTGTTTTCTCGAGGTGTTTGAACCCGGGGTCCCCTCGGACATGTGGCTGCAATTTTTAAAATGCAGGGGGAACGAGCGTCGCGGAGAGGCAGGCGGAGACGGACAGTGCGGTGTGTGTGGGGAGGGTGTTCTGGTTTCGGGGGGGGAACATGAGGGTGCATTTAGCCGTGTGGGGAATCGCTGGATCCACGTGAGCGCTGGAAAATAAAGACAGTCTGATCTGCAGATGGTCGAAATCACAGTCCTGTATTGTGTCAACAGCTCGGGCCTCAATAAACTGTGGCATCCCGGCTGGAGCTGTCCCTGATTCTCCACACATTTGTAACTCGGGGTAAAACAGATTTTCCTTTTTTTTTTTTTACGAGTGTAATTATTCAGCCTTGTTGTCCAGTAAGAAAATGTGTTTTAAAAAAAAGAAAAATCCCAGCCTTGCTTCAAAGGTGGAGAAGCTCTCTTATATTATTCCATTTCTTCTTGACAGCTTCTCGTCTCCGTAATAAGCCACATATCAAAAGGCCATCTGTGAATACATTAAGTCCATCCACTTAGTATGGATGCCATGATGACAGGCCGCGTAGCGGAAAAAAAAAAAATCAATCTGCACAGCAGCAGCAGGTAAGACATGGTTGGACACGCACAGGAAATATGCTGAGAGAGAGGAAAAGAGTGATTTAATTAGCTTGACATGTCAAACGCTGGAACCTCCGAAGGTGATTGAAGCTAATAGAAAATCAGATTTGTTTTTGATGACTGGGCAATACTGAAAATCTGGTATCTGAGATTATGCTAATTAAAAAAAAAATGTACCCAGTACTTTGTGGAGATGTGTGTGAAACGTTTCCTTTTAATCTTGAGTTAGATACAAATTAGTGCTTGGAGTTTTGCATTAGAGACTCTCAGGTGATTCACAATGTGGAGAGGCGTCCGCTCCCGGGTTAGGAAGTGGTATCAGGTGTGTTAAAGGGGCTTGAACAACTTCAGAGGACTTGGAGAAGAAAAAGGGGTGAAAAAGAGAAGAGTTTCAGTCACAAGGCTATTTTCAGCACAGTTTACAGAGCATGAAACCATAGAGACTTAAATAGGCTGTCACACACACACACACAGGACCAGCCAATCAGGAGTCAGGTGCTATGAGGCAGAAGGTGTTTTCAATTAACTTATTAAGCAGTTTGATTAAAATACCTAAAACAACAGACAGTATACCTTTTTTAACAGAAAAGCACGAGGTTAAATATCACAAATGAATAAAGATGTGTTGTGCACACTGTCATGGCTTACTGGGACACCAACGAGATCAGAGCCCTTGTTAACGTTATTAGCAACACATGTGCTTGACAAGCCAAGATGTTTGCTGCAAATGAGGCCTCTGTATGTGTATGTATACGTGCATATACACATATATATCAACAGAAATATACAGGAAAAAAAATATAAATAAAAACAATCTATTTAGAATTTAGACAAACGGACACATTTTTTTTTTTCCTGCTAGGTTTTACAGTAGCTTCAACGGACCTTTTGATGAGCACACTGCATGGACAGATACACAAATGCAATGGGAATGCATGCGCATCTAGACATGCACACGCTTTGATAATACGATGATAACTCTCAAAATATCTAATCCAGAACTCAGCGCCAACCAAGATTGTGATCGCTTCAAAGACATGCAAAGAGGCCAGAAGGGTTTTTTTTTTTTTTTCCCCTGTACCAGAATGAAACTTTTCTTAGGTGCTGATACGGTGCTGCGGAGAGCAATCTAACCAAACTGCCACAGAAAACCAAAAGCGGGGGAAAAAAAATGGGTGGTGTTAAAATGGTTAGTGAATAGACAGGATACAAACTCCAGCCTCACAGGTGGAAGACCTGTGCCTAACACATTCGGCCACAACAGCTGATTCTTGATGTGTCACTCTTTCATAAGCAGGCATGATGATCCTGGGGCAACATTCATTATGATGTTCCAGGAACAACGCTATCAGATACAGTTGCTTCCCTAATGTGACTGATTGGGTTTGATAAGTGCCGCTTCTCTCTCCTACACCACCAACCAGCCGTTTCCTCACAGCACACGCAAGGATGATGATTCACATGATGTCCACGGTTTAGATTTTTAAAAAAAACCTGTGAGGTTAAACCACGTGTTCCAAGACATTAATAGAAATAAAATATGAGTATTATTGGATCCAATTTATCATTCAGAAATCCGTTGCTTTAAAATGTCTGACAGCGCAGAAATTAAATCACTTTTCCAGAAGATTTGAACACTTATATCTAAATCTTCACTTAAATAATGATATTCAGGTGGGAAAGTTTCAGCCATTTGCACTTCAGACTCTTAAAATATTCCCCCTCCGTGAAGAATGGCACTCCTTGTTGAATGGCTGGCCAAGCGCGGCTCCACACTGCAATAAATTGAAGCCATGGATTTCGAGTTAAAGCCCAAATCCCTGGATTAAATATCGCACTTTTTGCTGCGTCAGACTGATTGATTCCCAAAGCGGCAGAGAGCATTTGGCCCTGAACGGCAGCGGCAGACAAATTCTTTCTTT
The DNA here is from genome assembly GCF_904848185.1 of Acanthopagrus latus. Lineage (NCBI taxonomy): Eukaryota > Metazoa > Chordata > Actinopteri > Spariformes > Sparidae > Acanthopagrus > Acanthopagrus latus. The sequence continues at coordinate 10,834,271 of NC_051052.1, read as the reverse complement.
GAGCTCACCTCCAAGTAATGCGTGTATTACTTTTTATTAAAGTTACAGGAGCGAGTTGACAGATCCACTGGAAGAAGTTGGAGAAACTTTTTGTAAGCAGAGTTGCTTCCTGGAGGGTTTCTGTCCTTTGGTTTTGGTGCATGTTTCCAGCTGTGAGATCACTGTGAGCATCAGTCTTTCTTTTTCTTTCTTCCCCTCATCGTCTTTTCCTGTTCTGAAGAGTGTCTTCGGCGAGAGGACAACACACACATGCGGATGCACACATACACACACACACACACACACAATGCAGATGCAATCACTCTGTCTGTTCAGCTGCCAGGGCTAAGTGCCCTGAATCTGCAAGATCTCTATCAAATTTGCAGACCCACAGAGAGCAATTTCTCAGTGTGACTGCACGTGCATGAATGTGTGTGTGTGTTTTTTGTTTTTTTTGTTTTTTTTTTGAGCGTGTATCTCTCTGTGTGTGCGTCAGTGTGTGTGTGTCTGTGTGCGTGTGTGTGTCGAGGCCTTAGTCTGTGTACACTCAAGTCGGACCTCTGCCACAGCATTTGTTAGCATTTCTTTGTACTCAGCCTTAAGACAAACATCTTTTGGCAGATCAGATCACATGCTCTGTCTTTTTTTTTTTTAAACACACACACACACACAGAGCGCTGTGGTCTCATGTCCCTGATTGATAAGATGTCTGCTGAGAGCTCTATCTGATCATTTCAACATGGTTGTGTTGACTGTGGCTTTGCCCGGCTCAACTCGCTTTTCTTTTTCTCCCTCTCAACTTTCCTTTTCTTTTGTTCTGCATCACTTTCAGTGTCTCACTTCAACTTCTCCCAGTTTTTGTCGTCTCAATCGTGGATAAAAAAGGAGATGCACTGTAGATTTGACAGCGTTTCTTGCTCCACTTGAATCTGTTCTATTACCTTCCTTGCTGTTGCCAGAGGGGAAAAAGAGGAATATTTATTATAGGTACTTTCAGCTCTCTGGTTGCCTGCAAAGTTAGTCATCTGAGAAACGAAGCTCAGTCAGTTGTTGCTCTCAGCGTAAGTCACTTTGGATAAGAGCACGAGGAAGACGCCTTGGATGTAAATGTTTATGTGAAGAATACAGAGTTGTAATGGATTGCAAGAGATGTGGGGCCAAATGAAAAAGCTGGCAGGAGTTGATTAAATCATTTTTTTCCCCCTCCAGGCTGGTCCAGACAGAATGCAAAGGGTGTTTTAGTAGCGGCATGCATTGCATTTTAAAGCCTCTGAATAAGATACAAGTGTGCTTATTCAGAGGCTTTATGATCATAACTCATGAGAGACAGGAGAGAGGCTGGAATAAAATAAGGATGAGGATGTTGTTAGCAAGCTGCAGCAGCTCAGTCGCTAGAATAGAATGTTGGTGATATTTTCAGCTGATTTACATGTCAGGAGGAGGAGGGGGGCCTGGCGGTGGCATGGCTGCCAAGGGAGAGTCCACTGTTCGAGGCAGCATCTCAACACCTGCGAGCGTGAAACCACTGATACCGTCAACAAGAGACCGCTGTTTGAGATGCCGTTTCAACACTTCTATTCAAGAAAAAGCACTGGATACTTTCTAGACGAGGAACCAATGTTTGAAGACAGCATTTCAATATTTGTAGGCATGAAACCACTGGATACTATTAACAAGAAACCGCTGTTCGAGACGGCTTTTCAATACATGCAAGCACGAAAACCACAGGCTCAACATTTGTAAGCGTGAAACCACTGGTTTGAGCTGCCACTTCAACATTTGTGGTCAATCAACAGTGGTTTCACTCAGGTTTCACATTTTTCATGTACACTGGACATAAACATAACTCTGTTTGGTTACATGACAATTAAAAAACATTTTACTGTAGGTGTCACTAGTGGTAGTATTAAGAAGGAATCTGGGCTGAAAGCGACACATCCAGTGTACCGATTTTCTCCCAGATTGTCTTATTTTCTCTGAAATAATACTTTTACCATCAGCATAAATTAAGAATGACGCTAATGGCATAACATTCTACACAAAGTGGCCTTTATAAAGTAGAATATACCAATAATTAGTCACCTTTAACTCCCTCTCCATCTGTCTTTCCGTCATCTCATGAGTCGTCACTGAACTGTAAACGTCTGCGTGACGCTCTCTATTTGTCTCCCCTCTCTACCTGTCAGTCAGCCTGTCAGTACTCAGTTAACCGCTGCCGCTCATTAGTTTTTTTTTCTGTCTGTAGAAATCTTCCACACATCAGACGAGTGGGTGACTGCTTTCGGCTCTCCTTGTCTGTCAGTGTCTTTCCTGGGCAGCTGCTGGGGAGGGGGGTTGTTTAAAGTGGGAGTGCTGTGAATCATATGTTGCTGCCTTGATAGATGTTTGAGGAATGCCCCAGGGCTATTTCAGTCCCCCCCCCCCCAACGCCTTTCACTATCTTCCCCACTTCTTGTCTCTCTCTCTTTTCTCTTCTCGAGTCCTCCAGTGATAGGTTGACTCCTCTACTGTGACTTTCTCTTCCTCTTTCATCAATCTAAACTCATTCCACTGTGACAGACAGACTGGAGGGATCTCCCTTAAAGGGGCCCAAGTGTGTATATATTTGTGTGAGTGTATATGATCTGCAGATAAACGACCACTCCCCCTTGCATCCGGCCGAGACAGAAAACTATTTCTTTCCACTGTCATAAATCTGCCAGGAAGAGATGTATTTTTTTTTTTTTTTTTACATTTTCTTCAGTGGCAGACACAACTAGTATGCAGCAGCAGGACTGTGTTTTAATAACGACTGATGTTATCACTGATGTTCATGGGAAATGTTTTATATGTCAACATGTCTGAAATTTTTGCAGTAAATCAGGAAATTATTGCGCCTCTTTTTCTTGGCATGTTTTTTTAGCATACTTTTATTCACAGTTTCTAAGGATTAAAAGTCTTCACAAGGAAAAACGGTGAGACAAACCTCTGAAAGCAAAAACACAAACATATTTACACGTCATTAAAAATGTAGATCTACAAAGTATTCCCATCAATGCATTTTATCTAATTCAAGCTGTATTTGGATTAAAAGTAAATAAGGATTCATCCACTGGGAACCATGAATATCTGAGAGAAATTCAACGCTGAGCTATCAAGTGGGTGTTTCACTGGATCACTCAACCTTGAGCCGTAGTTGGCACTAAAGGGTCAAATTCAGGAGATCATCAAAGTCAGTGGGGTTCGTCCTCTGGTGACCATGAATCCACTGGGAACCATGATTGTACATATATATGTATAATTGGACAGCACAACATCAAGTGGATATATTCTGTTGGATAAACGAAAACCTTGACCTGTGGGTGGCGCTAAAGTTAAATTCAAGGGGTTCACTAAAGTCAATAGGATTTATCCTCTGGTGACCGTGATTGTATGTACAAAATTTCTCAGTAATCCGGTTGAGATACTCCAGTCTGGACAAACTGACTAACCACTGTGACATTCCCAGTTTAAAGTAATGTGACTGCACTTGATGAAAAACACACATTTTAACCTCTAACTTCTTATGTGGTTATATTAAGCATCTTCGTCCGTGTGTGACTTTGCTGAGGAGACTATGACGATGTAAATGTCTTCATCCAACCGCAGTCCCTGTCCTTTGAATCGATACAGCAACAATGGAAACACTGCATCACACACGATGCTTCCATGGCTTAGAGGAATGCGTCTGATGTGAAAAACATTAAGTCATTTGTCTGCAGTGGAAAAAGACATGGGCAATTAGGAAATATGCAGTGCAATATCAGATAAAGCCATGAAGGCAGTACTGAATGAGTAAACCATTTTTTTGACGGTCACTGTGGCTTCAGCCGCAGTTTTTGGTTTGTGACCGTCCCTCTGAATTCATTTCTTGTCACATAATTCTCTTTCCACTTCCTTGGTCTTTTGTTTTCCCTTCGTTTCCTTATGATCTTCTTGAACATCTGTCTTTTTTATCTCCTTGTGTCTTTCGCTCTCCTCCCCTCTCTTGTTCTCCGAGGCAGACGTGACCTTTCCGTCCACTCCCTTGTTATTAAAGAGGTTCTTGAAATCACATTAGCCTAATGCATGGGGCTGTATGCACCTCATCATATGGGAGCTGAACTCCTAAGTAAGCATTATGACATTTCCTCTGGATGAATCCAAGATCAACATCATCTCCGAACCGGATGGTGATCAGCACTGTGATGTCTACAGTTACTGATTGTACTGAAGCTCTGGGTACATCGGTCTTCTAATTGTGGGACCTTTTTGACCAGAGGACCAGCTCCATTTTCATCCAGCATTTCTTCAATCTGATTGAAATCATTCTCATTGGAGAATCAAACTGCACAACAGAAGAAGGGTTTTTCCAACTGTCTTGTAACCTTAGTAGGCTCCCTTCAAACATCTCCAGCGGTTCATGATTTGGTCAGTGATTCACTGGATTCTGTCTTCATTCATCTTTTCAAACAAAAGAGACCTTAAAGACCTCCAGCAGGTACGGCAAGTTTTATCCGCCACAGAGCAGGTTTTTTTGTGCCTCCTACAAGCACCCAAGTATGATCAGACAGAATATACGTATCTGATGAGGCATTGACATGATTTGCCAGGATCAGACTGGATCGTCTCGTTTGGTTGAGGTGTTTCCATGAGGCATTTTTATTCTGACTGCGTGTTTATTCTGATGTATTAGGGTTCAACACATCTACTGTCTCATAAAAAAAATAATAATCTAAGTGTGTTCTTCAAATATTATGGATGAAACTTTGAAAATGAACTGGTCCAAAAATCCTAGGAAAAAAAAGTATTTTTAACATTTCATGCTTGAGACAATTGTTCCCTGATTTCCTTGTACAGATCATCTCACTCTGGAGTTGTGGCTCCATCGGTCTTGGTCTCCCATTAGGTAAACAGACTGACCTTTGACCCCTGTCTGCTGACCTGCTCCAAGGGTTGTGTATCTGGGGTGTAACAGTCAGCCAACAAGCATGCTGAGAGCGAGATAGTCATCATCCAAGGCGTCTTGAGGGCGACTCGGCTGGTCTGGATTCCTGTGTGGCGTTCCTGGGAATACCGGGACTACACAAAGAAAAAAAAACCCTCACCTGGGTTGCCCAATTCTGCACTCTTTCTAGGTTTTCCGAACCATGTTCAAACATGTATTTGTGAACAGCATGTGAGGGTATACGTGTGTGGGTATGTGCCTGGTGTCCCTGTACCTCAAGGTCCCATAATCCACTTGTCAACTGACCGTAAACTTCGAGAGTGTGTGGTCGCCGCGACGGCTGCTGGCTCTGCGTGTGTGATGTGTGACATTCCAGCCATACCAGACGATCACGCATAAGGGGAGAGAGACAGAGAGAGAGAGAGAGAAAGAGGGATCAGCCAGATCTCTAAATTAAAAGTCACCTTAGTGTGATCTATGCAAAAAGCCAATGTTGTGGATTAGATGGATGTTAAAATATGCAATCAAAGAGTGAGAGAGAAATACAAAGAGGTGAGAGGAATCAAATAAATTCGATGACGACTTTGCCGGACGAAATGTTGCTTTATTTTGGTCCATGTCCACATCGAAAAGCTCAGACGCCAGGAAATCTTGCTTCCTGTGATCTAATCGCGCCTCCTCCAATAAACGAGACATGGAAATCCCCCCTCTCCAGTGTTTGTGATGACCAGGCACTTCATCAGATCCTACAAAAAAGCCGAAAGGAAGCTATTTTTCAAAATGATTCCAAAACGTGTCGGATGTGTCCTCTTTTATCAACCGGCAACAGTGAGCGCAACAGCTGTGCTCAACGCTACAGAGCAAGCCAACGTTTTGATCATCATCATGTATCCTCCTGTCCGTCTGAGCTGACTGACGTGTGGAGTCATTCATCATTTCTAAAAAAAAAAAAATCAAAAAAAATCCTGCTTTTCAAGGTGTGTGAGTGATTACGTTTTGCTGCTCGCGCAAAGTTTGACTGAGACAAACTCGCTGACACAAATCTCTCTCCCTCGTCCGCCGTCGATAGTAGTCGACATGTTACTTGGCACAAATGACAGTAACGCTGTGTTACTTAGTATAGTGACTATAATATTATTGCTGATTTTGAAATTGTAATCCCTTCTGCTACTCATTACTGAGAACAGTAACATTACAGTAATATATCACTGAGTAATCCGTTACTGCTCAGCACTGGTTTGGATGTAGTCACAGCAGACGAAAAGTGGGGGGAAACTCATCATGAGCTGAATTAAACTAGTAGCAGCTGGCCGTTTAAACCGAATACTGATATGTTATGGAAGACTTAGAAAGATGATCTGGCAAATTTGTTGGGAACAACATATTTAATTTGCACGGCCATCCTGCAGCCTAGTTTCTGGCAATGTGACGCTATCAAAGGTCAATATTTAGTCTATTTTTTGCTCTGTTTTTGGTCTCCACCAGCTCCTGAGAGAAATATCTGGCTTGAATTTGGCCGTTACTCTCCAGTTCATGATCATTTTGACAACATTTTTCCCAAATATTGGTCTTGATGATGATGAACTGATGAGCGATGGCATTTTATATCCAAAAGGTCAAAGGTCAACTTCACTATGACACCATAACGTACCGCATAAACTGTTCACCATATATTCAACTCTATAACTCGGGAACAGCAACTTGAATGGTGTGTGGAGGCATAAAACCACGTGGCAGTAATTCTAGTTTTATAACATTGCTGGCGTTAAACCACTGCCTGCTGTCTGGCTATATCATTACCATGCGAGTATTGTGTGATCTACTGGTAATATAAAAATGTTGATTTACTTGCTCTAGATGATCTACCATGTGAATGAGTTTGCCAACCGAGGATTTAGGTAGCCATCAGGAGCTGCTGTTTCGCAAGATTTTTTTAACGAAGCTCACAACCCCCCAATCAATCTGTTCTGCAGCACTTCGTTCGGCTGCTCTCTAATTTTCAACAGAACTCCTCCACTCTCATTCCCCTCAAAATCCCTCCGTGCTCCTTAAAACTTGCAGCATATCCACTGTTAAGCCTCTCAAGATGGCCAGAAAGCGCGAGAGCATCTTAAAACAATTATGGGCCTCGGCATCATTAAAACAAAAAAACGGACAAATGAGCATAACACGCCGCTTTTTTTTTTTTTTGCCCGGCAACCGAACGACGGGGATAATGTAACTGGAGAAAATAGGATCCCGAAACATCCGTGCAAACACATCCACAGATATCACGCCTGTTTTGTAACTTAAACCAGAGATGCAAAACACGCACACACACACACGCGCGCACACACCAATATGTGCACACACACTCTCAGTGGTCAGATTTACGACATCCTCCCAACATAACACAGACAAATGGTCGTGCATAGTTGTGTGAATGGGAAGATGAATGGCACAGCTATAAAACAACACATAGGGACGGAGCAGCTGACATTGTATGTCTTACCCAGTCCTGCTACGTGCTCATTGCCATGTTACATGAATCAGATGGTTCTGTTTCTGTTGTTTCTGCCTGCAGTGTTTATGGTTCATTTTACCGGCTCATTTCTTCCGGAGGCTTCCCGTGCATCACGGCATTCGGAGAGGAATTCTAAGAGTAGTTAGAAAGTTAAACCAAACCAACGGATCCTTTCGCGGAGAGTAAAGTTGGATCATGTACGATAGCGTCCCGTTTTAACGCTGATCAAATATCACTCAGCCCCGATTGTCCTCAGCAGACTCATCCTCATCCTCTGTGTTCTTTAACAAATATCTCTTCATTGATTTAAAGCGCCTCTCTTCGATCCAGCTCACTTTTACTGCTCTGTCTTATAAAAAAATGCATCCTCCCCCCACTGGACGGATAACCGCCTCTTAAATCAAAGCAGCAAAGAGGTTTTTTTTATTTTTAAATTTTTTTTTATTTTTCCACTTGAATTTTTCTTTCTCTTGCATCCGTTTTCTCCTCCTCTCGCGCTCTAAATTATCTTGTCCTCATCCACCTCCCCCTGCGTTGTTCTCTCTCTCTTTTTTTTTTATTTTTTATTAATTTAAGATGCAAGCTCAAAGTTTCTGGGCAGAAGTTAACTTCACAGCCGACTGACAGGAAGAAATACTGCCGTTCTAAAGTGCTCTCCAATGGGCCTTTCCACACTCACTCAGAAAGCCAGCGGGAGGTTCGGGGCCAATGAGAAAAGCATTTTCACAGCTCCGTCACTGCAAGTCATGACTCTTAACAAAACACATAGATGTCGGTCACCCAACTGTGTCCCTTATTCATTTATGTATGGCGCGTACCCTGTCCTCCAACCAGGTTCCCAGTTGTCACTTTGTAATGACAACAATCAGGACTCGCACTTCCCACAAGCATCTGTTTAACACTGCGTGCTAATAAAAGAGTCGACTGGTGGACGCAAGGCCGAGCTCCTTGTTCACACTGCAAGCAACACCATCGGCATGTCAGCGGAAGTCCATTCGCTTCCTGCTGATGAGTGACCAAGGCAACGAAGCCGGCGTGGGGATGATAAACAGGCTCAAGAAAAGTCTTTGAAAAATAGGCGTCCATTAACAGCTGATGTGAAATTCAGAATCCCTGGTTTGCTTTTCGGTGAAAGTTTGCTTCAGGCTTATTATGTATGTGAGTGAGAAAACAGTTTAAAAGGTTCATTTCAGCAATTTGAGGCTCAAAGATACGACACGCTGTCAGGATTTGCAGTCAAAAATATTTGTAATCAGTTTATGACAGCAGTACATATGCTGCACTGTATACACAGTGTAAAGTTAAAGGTTTAGCGTTTGAGGTAGGCCAGCCTCCTCAGGCGTTTACTGAGTCACCCTGATTGATTTACCGTCCGCTGTGTTTAGGAAAATACCTTCCAGAGAGATGGTATCAGCTTCACCTGCAGACTCAGAGCCCATCCCAGTCCATTAGTCCATTAACTCTCATTCTTTCTTTCTTTCTCCCTGTTCCTCTTGACAGTAATCAACATTTCTGTACAATAGATAATTCTTTTGACTCCCCTTGTCTGACTCCTTTTGTCTTCCTCCGTCCCGAGTATCAAACGAGACATTTCTCACCCGGGCCATTACTCAGACAACTGGAGGGTCGAGCTGGTCCTTCTGCCCACGGCTACATTTCACCTCCCGGGAGTGAGTGATGAGCTCTTGAGCGTAATCGCAATCATGCACGGAGGCCATTTTTCCCCCATCTCAGCTTTACTTCTTGGTTGTTTAAAATTTTTGCATCGGGCATGCGTGACCTTTTTGGAGAATTTGGCAGCACCTCTGATGACTCATACAAACCGCTAATAGTTCAAATGTAGGGAGTTTGAGAGAGCTGTCGTGTGAATTCTGAACGTTTGCTTGGATGTTTGTGCATGCTGGGATGTTACAAATACAGTTTAAACACTGAATTCTGGCTTTAGGTTCAGAATTACAGAATCAAAGAACTCTGAATTCTGACTTTAACTGACCATTCTGACATTTTTCCTCATGCTTCTCACCTTAAACTCAGATTTCTGACTTTCAACTCACAATTCTCACATTTCCCTTTGAGTTCTGACTCTAATTTCACAATAAAAGTCAGATTTATAACTTATCTCAAAAGGTTTTTCGACTGTCCGACTTCAAACTCAGAATTAAAATCTGAGAAAAAAAAAAGAGTCTTAAGTCAGAAACCGAAGAAACGTGTTCAAGTACCCAAATCTTCTTCCGTAGTGTCATGGCTTTTCACATCATTAACTTTTTTTTAATTCGCAGTAAACTTATTTTCTTCAGACCTGACCTGGCTGAGGCTAGCTAGCCTGTAATTCACTGTGTTGCCGGACATCTCCCCCATCACCAAATCATAGAGATAATGGCTACATTAGCAGCATCTCAGAGACAGAGTGAGCAGATATAGTGCTGCATTTGTCTGGTATGCGGCACGGCCCAGATAAGGAGACGGCCTGGACGGGCTACAAAGGGAGCTACAGGCTGAGCACCAATCATCTGTGTCTTTCCCCCCTTTTCTTTTCCCACACCGCGCTCCTCATTTCGCCGTCCCATTTTTCACTTCCTACGCTCCTTCCTTCACTTTCACCACTTTGTGCCTCCTTCATGTGCCTTTGTGTCTATCCACCCTCTCTCAGCTCAGCTGAAAACGAGCCAGGAAACGCTCTGTGACACCCCGACTCCCAACGCAAATGTTCAACCAACTAATGGCCGCACACCCGCTCCCACTGACGAACGCACATTCACAGCTGAGCAAGAAAGCGCTGCAACGTGTGCGATGTAAGCACATCCACCACCCTCTCTTCCCCTCCCTGCTGATCTTTTGTTTTCTCCTTATCTGTCTCTCTCATCGCTAAACGTCCTCCACATGTTGCTGTGAGGTCAGCGTTTGGCGCGCGCTGCCGCATCGGCCGCCTCAGACTAATCGCGTGTGTACAGTACGTACATGTAGAGGCGCGTGAACTCGTGTGTCTGAGCCCACAGCTGGAGGCTGCACGGCGTGTTGGGGGGAAAACATTAGCAAATCCCTGGCTAAGCAGACCACATCCTCTTCACCCTAAAGCCCCGCAGGTAACGAGACAGCAGGAGTGTTGCCTCTTAAAGGGGCAGCAGGGGATGACATGATTAACATCCCTTCCTACCATGATGTTTGGCTCTTCGGGAGGAATTGCTCTCCAATTTGCCGCAGCGTATTAACTTGCGGCACTCTTCCAGTTAATTAACCTGTGTATTAACCTGTGGAAAAGTTTCGTAATTGCACAATTTTGCCGTTGGCTTCACGAGGATCCCACCGGCCGAGGCAGGGCGTAATGAGAAACAGATACGTGAACGATTTTGAACGGTCATCAAATCGAGCGCTGGCTTCAGCTGCCGATCCTCAATTCTGCGCACAGTCGTGTTCAGCAGCAGAGACAAAGTCCCTAATGAATGTCATTTGAGTCAGATTTGCATCAGATGCCACCGCTGACAACGCTAATTTGTGTTTGAGGACGTGATTTGGCACCCGCTGGCTGTAATATGCCTGTGAGCACATGATAAAAAAAGGCATCTGGCTAGTGTCATGTGAAAGTGAGTGACTACAGTTTGCAGCTGATTGCCCTAAGTGGCCGTCTGCGACACCATGGGAAAATACAAGAGAAACTGCATTTGCACTTTACCTCTAAACTCAGCGACAGATGATATCGGTTCCATCTTTCAGTGTCCTGATATCCAACATACATGGACGATGAGTTGTTTACTTACATTATCCCAAATGGTTCCAACAATGTTCGAACCCAGAGAGATCCACAGGTTTACGGGTGTGTTTCATTTGATCCCCTGTAACTATAACTCATCAGATGATACATCAGAGTGAGGGGGAGAGTATGCAAACATGACCGAGTTTTACATGCGTACTTTATTCACTTTAATACATTCCCTCATCTGTGACACACTGACGACAGCATCTCCCATGATCCTACGCCACTTGTGTCTTTTGTTTTGCTTTTATTGACAGTCCTAATACCAGCAAAAATTAAATACTTTGCATTTAAGTTCCCACGACCTCTATTTCTGACTTTGGATTCAAAGCTGTAAGACAGATAGAAAGGTTATTTATCAAAAAACTGTAGCCATGCTAGCAGCTCTGTTAGCCTGGACTGAGCTAACTGCTAATGCCAGCATGCTAACATGGTCAGAAAGTAAATGCTGACAAGTACAACTGATGCTGAAGGGAATGTCCTTAGTTTTATTCGTATTTAGGCTTTCATCACCTTGGGCCCCGTGAATGTACGTACAAGATCCATGGCAACCCATCTGAGAGTCGTTGTCCATCTGGAGCAAACTGGATGACCAACAGATGGACAGTGTTATGTGCAGTCTCAACACAATACATCACATTGAGACAACATATGTATGTCTGTGCATCAGAAAGTAAGACAAATGTTCATTGTCGAAACCGACCAACCTCTGAAAACAATAAAGCGTCCGTTCCCGGAATGAGGTGGCAAACATCGATACGTGCGTCATTCAGGTATTGTATGGAATAGTACTATTTTGTTTCAGAGAGGGGATGCTGTGACCACATCCTCCCCTCAGCGAGGGCTCGTGTTTAATCCCCACAGTTTGATTTCACTCCTCATTGCTGTTTGTCTTTAGCTCGGCGGTTTAACAGTCCACATCCTGCCTTTTCGAAAGCTAAGGGGAAAAGAAAAAAAAATGGATTCTGTGCAGTTCGCATGCATGTACGCTGGAGCCATCCTAACATCTTTTGGGTGATCGCCATAGAAATGTCGACTTTAAAGCTTTAAATTCACAACACATTTGCCCCTGCCAAGTTTATCTTATGGAAAAACAACCGTGATGAGGCAACACCACTGTGCGGATTACGGTGCTGTTTATAGCACAGCGCGATGCAGGTATCCCATCGTGACTGACATTTTATGCAAGTGCACCACATGTTGCATTCAAAAATTAGAAATACAAGTCCCGTTAACTCAAAGAAGTGCATCTATATAACTGCACTGGCAAGCGTTCTAACTTTCTGCAGCGAAAAGCAGGACTGTCGGTCCGAATGTCAGAGTGAAATACTTGTTGGGATGAGTACTTTCTGTGGCGAGAGAGATGCCAACTGAGGACAAGGCAGCGGGGAGGAGAGCGGCGCAGAGGAGAGCTGGCTGTTAGCACACATAATGGGAACCAGACCTGCTGGTTGAGAGGTAATTAAACTGCGCAGCACAATGGCGTCACCACTCGTAAACTCCTCAAGAGGAGTTTTTACCTCCTAACTCTTCCTTCTCTTCCTATCGACTCCCGCGTATCCACGACCTGTAAGGAGTGATTACGCTGAACTGGGTGACAGCAGAGAATGTCATTTGGAGCGCGGAAGAGTCAGCACAGTGCCTAACTGTGACTGCTGCACTGTTGCTGCTGTTGTTCATCATATTCAATTGCTTCCTGTGTAAATGACCATATGCAAATGAGAGCATACATGAATTAAGGCCATGTCCACACGTGAAAAATCGATCTTTTTTCCCCCGTCTTTCTTGGCATCGTTTCAAGAATATTTGCGCCCAAACGGATCCACTGCAAATGACACAACACGCTTTAGTTTGTATTCCAGGCCTATAGGTGGCGCTTGAAATTCACTAAAAATGGCGACAAAGAGATGGCGCATGTGCATAAAGCTTATGCAATGTATACAAACAGACAGTGGAAGGAGAAACCGAACACAAGAAGAAGAAGACGAAAATGGCTAGTGCAAGGAAACCAGAATTGTTTGAGGACCGATAATGAGGGACTACAAGGCGATTAAGGCTCAGTATCTTCCGCAGTACGAACACAAGCATGTAGTCCACCACTGGTGTTGTTGTTGTTGTTGTTAGGAGATGTCGCGGGGTTAAGAGGTCGAAGGCTAGAGGTTGAGGGGTGGGGCGACAGCGTCATCGATACGCAAACCATGCGGATTTGCCATCCAAACGAGAAGGCAAGGGCGGCGTTTTTGAATTTTTCCACCCTGAAACCCGGTTTCAAAAAACTGCGTTTACAGGATCCGTTTGGACGATCGACCAAAATTATGCAAAACATGTGCATTTCTACACAAAAGCATTTCCATGTGGATGGCCCCTAAACCTTCACCCCTTTAACTTAACACAGTGAAGCCCTTTGAAGACAGTGAAGAATTTCTTATTTAGATCATTCTGCCAATAAAGGACTCAGAAACATACTTTGGTCTTTGGGGAAGGTTACTGTTTTTTCCGGTTTTACCCCAAAATCAGACAAAGCCATGGATGCTGCTTTGTACATCTCTGTTTGCAATTTACTGGTGGAAGCAGAGCGTTCCAGGTTTAGATTAGCCAAGTTTAGCACAATTATTGGCTGTCTGCTAACGTTACGTAGCAATTGAAGTGGCAGCTTGGCTCAGAGGTGAGGAATTACAGATTCTACCAAAGTGTCACACTTGATTTCTAGCCTTAATGTTTTCATTTTTTTCACAAATGCACAAAGATGTCTGCTGTATCAGAATCACTGTTTGTTTTTTTTTTTTATGTTAAAGCTGCACACTTTTCATAATAACTAAGGACCAGGTGTTTTGGTCTTATGGCTAACAACGATAGCATGCAGCTTCTTCTATTCTTCTATTTTGTTTTTTGTCCATACACACCATATATTTCCTTCAAGGATTGGTGAGTGCCTAAACAACTGGAAAACTTAGTGAAGATTGGACAAATGAATGCTAATGTTGTCTGCCTCTGTTATCTGGATATGTAAAGAGGTAACTGTTGGCTAACATGTTATGTCATAACTTTGAACAGGTGACAATATGTCAGCTTTGTTGTCTTTGATATAAAAGTTTGGTGGTTTTGTTTAATTTTATTTTTGTCATGTTCATGTGGTGTGGAAAAAGGCCATTTTCAAAGTAGACAATAAAGTTATATTGCGAATGCACATGTCTGAATTATTGACTTTATGTTATGTGTAACATGTAGCTCAAACTTGCCATCTTTGGAGAGGCTCCAAGGTAAATACTGCTGCCGCTCTGTGGGTGCTGTACCTAACTCCATAGACACTTACTAATTGGGCTGCCGGATTATCATGTCATTTCTGGGTTAAAGCTCATCACTTGCACTTTTCTCCTGCTCCCTCCTCTGATACAGTCAAAGTGAGACTATACCCCGGGGAGGATGTCAGGGTTCAGGGGGAATCAGAGGGGGTGCAGGTCGCGACCTGCCATGTCACGCTCTAATTGTGATTGTCATGTTGATGGAGAGGAAAGAGACTGGAAAATTAGCAAGCTAACATAAATTTTAATGATAGGTACTGGGCCATGGAAATGTGAGTGTGTGTGTGAGAGAGAGAGAGAGAGAGAGAGAGAGAGAGAGAGAGAGAGAGAGAGAGAGAGAGTTTGTGTGTGTGCATGTGTGTGTAGGGGAGGAGGAGAGTGAGTTATTTTGTCCCGGGGCAAACGGAAACCATTGTTTAAGCCACAGCTCTTGTCTCCTAAGTGTTTGCTGTAGTGGGAATGCTGTGGTTTCGGAGTCACAGAACAAGAACTTAGTGTTACACTAACAGAAACAGAAACAAAGTGAGGACGAGAGCGAGAGCAGATGGAGGGAAGAAGGGAGGGAGCTGCAGAGACAAAGACAAGAAGGAGAAAGACAAAGAGCCAGGCAGCAGAAAATGTGCACGCAAGCAAGAGCTAGAAAGAAGTAATCAATGAGAGACGGGCACAGAAAGAAAAGCAGAGAGAGAATCAAAAAGAGGAGACTCAGGGAGACATGCAAGAAGACACAAGGAAAATAGAGGACAGGAAAGAGGTGATTCCTCCCATGCCTGTCATTTTTTTTTTTCTGTGATCTTTCCCAACCTCGGGCCGTGCATATCCCCAGGCCAGCCCGCTGCTGGAATTTACAGTCCTGTAGGCCTGCCTGCTAATAAAACACATGTGGACTTGTAGAGGAATGGGGAGGGACGGGGTCCTGAGAACAGTCTCTCTTCTGTATCGGAACGTTTACAGCGCACAGATACATGCACAAGAGCAACCCTATTCGTGTACCTGCTAATGCTAATGCAAACTCGCACACATTCACATGCCTGTGAACACGCTAACTGCACATCATTAAATCAGCCGCTACAAGACTTTCCCCCACCGCCATTATTTCCTCTTTGAATACCCATGTGCAAAATGTATATTTTCATATTTAATGATATTCTGCCACCGCTACACAAAAAGCTATTGTTGTTGTTATTGTGATCTTACAGATCATCATCCAGCTGTATATATTACATACACTAATACAAGTCAGGCCATGCTAGCTCTCTCAGCTGCTAGCTACGAGACTGTAGCCCTCAAACCCACAGCGGCGCTTGGAGCTCAATGCTAACGTGCTCACGGTGACAAAGCCACCACTGATGCTTAGCAGGTATAATCCACTGTGCACCATGTATCATCTTTCTTCAGCATACTAACATGGCAACGTTGCTAATTCGCACCAAACACAAGGGACAGCAGAGGCCGATGGGAATGTCATTAGTTTTTTGAGACAACTTAAAATTTTGACTAAACGACAGTGCCAGAGGAAAAGTCAGGGGATCAACAAAGTCAGCAGGATTTTTCCTCATGACACAATGAATGTCCATGCAAAACTGCATGGTAATCCATAGATTTGTTGTTGAAGTATTTCAAGTCTGGACAAGCTATAAAGTGCTAGTGTGACTAATAAACACAAAGCTAAGAAAAGATCTAAAATGAAAGCAAAATTCTGTTTTGTCAGTTAGTAAATTAGACGTTTATGTGAAAAAGAAAGAAAGCAAAGTTGGACGGCAGCGCCTCATATGTGCAATATGTCTTGTTTAGCTTGGCTTGCTGTATTCCTCATCACTGTAGATGTTAGCTCCAGCTGAGAGCGGCTAACATGGTTAGTAATTGTGAGGCAAAGTTTATGAGATGTCTTGCTGATGCTTTCAAACTTAAAACTTATAAAGCTCATTACGCGTCATCTCCTGAGTAAGGTAAGCCTCATATCCACCCACAATTCAAGTCATGAGAGTGACATCACGCCATATCTTTACAATTATGCTCTTTCTCTTAATCAACACAGAATCCTCAATTTCCACATCGTGATGCATCTTATAATCAAGAAATGCCTACATAACTCCATGTCAAAGAAAGTTAGTTTCCAAATACAACAACAACCAGGAATAAAGTCTCCAGAATGATCTCCGAGCATACCTTTGGCAAATATTTCTTAACACACAAAAGCTGTCCTGGGATCAGTTAAAAGCGAATATTCCAAATTTGTAAAGTGGATCATTGGGGGATTAGCCTACAAATGTTCCACACATGTCATTGATTTTTTACTCGGCGGAGCATGAACACTGGCCAGAGCAGAGTGGCCAGAGTTGTTTCTCCTTCTCTGTGATTCATCCTCCAGCTGTCCACAAAATATGTCCTCGCTGCGCAGATATGCTCAAGGATTATCCACTGCGTGGAAGAGCTCGCAATTAAATGTTTTATATACTCGCCTCAAGTGGAGTGTGTGTGTCTGACAGAGGAGGAGAGGGAGTGTGTGTGTGCATGCCCCTGTCATGTGTGCGCACTATGGTTTTCGAGCAGAGATCCTGCCTCCGAGTGGGGCCCGCCTGAGTTTTGTGAGACTCCAGGGGGTCGAGCTGAGACTCACAGAGATAGAGAGCCCTGTCAACAAAATCCTCTCAGACTCAGCCTCTCTCCTCGTTAATCTCCGGTCCTCAGAGAGGCTGCAGAGATGTATGTATGTGTTAAAGAAATATGCTGCTCAGGTTGGCCCGGTGGTCGGCGTACCTGTTAAGTGATGGGAACACAGGCGCCAAAGTCGTCCATACTGTACGTCCAACGTGACGCATTCACTCAGGCTGGATGTTCTCTAAAAGATGCACCTATAGCTGCGGCTTCAGGCCGAATACTGACCCCACATCACGTAGGTACGTTCGTAACTAAAGTTTTTTTTTTAAAGTCTAACCACAAGGTTTTCCTTAACCTAGCCAAACTGTGACTGCACAACAAAGGTCCAGTACACCTGTTGCTGGTGTGCTGCAAAATTGGGAGATAAGAGGTTCCTAAGTCACTTAATTGTCCCCATAGGTTCACCAGAAAAATGCTTACTTTGTTTTTCTGTGGTATGGGGCTGATGCAGGTAGCATTCACTCACTTAGTAACAGCTGCAGTTATCAGCCAGAAACAGGACAAGGTTGCAAGACGTAAGACCAAAACAATGAGCTGAAACAAGCTTAAACGGAGCTGCAGAACTCAAGAGCTGGGTGATGATTCCCTTTGTATTTTATCTCTAGGAACGACCCTTTTCACATGACACGTCCACATTGCATCCATTGTTTACTTAAAGGTGAGGTTAGTTGCTCAGCTTAATTTATGCTAAAACGACTGTTAGGATAGAGGGTCAGCTAGTGTAACACATTTGTGACGTGGTAAAGTAGATAAACAGTTCTAATTCCTAATAACACCTAATTGACAGGATACAATAATAGTAATATTTTACATATGTTTGACTCATTAAACTAGTGACAGTTTGCACAGTAGACCTTTCTGTGGACTTTAACTGAACGTTTTTCTCGGTCACTTGTGGTCAGTGTGAGTCACAGCTGCGGAGACTCGTCCAGACTCTGACAGCAGCCTCGGAGCTTAATTTGTTTTTACACCGAGATACTATCTATCTACGATCTGCGTTACATAATTGGAAGGATGTGTACACAGAGAAATGGCGCAGACGGGTCTTCGAGAGCCATTGTTTGTCAAGCTGTCCCGCATCATCAGGACGTATAGACCGGGGGAGTGGGGAGGGGGCTCGGGTTGTGATTGGGGTCAAATTAAGGCGACGGCTCCGTCTGTATATTATGAGGATGAAGGCGGATAATGATGGCTGGATGAGGAGGTGGTAGACCGGCTTAGTATGTATATATATGTATACACAAAAGTGTAATTGCTTAAATGTAACCAGCATTTTAGCATCTTATATAAAATTATCTGCAAAATGTCAACAAATATAATGTGTGGTATAGGGAAAACTTAGTCCAGCCTTTATATACATAAGGTAATTGGGGTGGGAATTGTACAGCTGGGCGTCACAAGTAATTGTACAGTATAAGGATGTCATGTCAGTGGAAGGAGGGGCCAGGACGGTTATTTGTGTATCTCCTTTCGAGTAATCTGTCATAATGAGGGCGACGAGGCTGCCGGATATAGGACAGAGAGCAGGATTATTATTTTCATTCAGCCTCTGCGCTGGAAATGAATGAACTGCGTCACGTACTCGTAGACACAGACTTATAGATTTGAGGGTTTATTCATGCTCGTAGACCGAGTAACAATACGTGTCATTTTGTGAGGGCAGATTTCGCATTATTGTCCGGGGTGGTTATCTCATCACGAGGTAAAAACTATTTTACGGGGCCCAGCGGACGCAGCTCTGCAGAGGGGCTTCAGCCGTGTCTGACAGCAAACCTCCAGGGACTCATAGGGAATCTTCTCTCAGCACGTTAAAAAAGGAAATGGGTATTAAGTTCAGGAAACTTCCCCCTCGCGTGTACGTTTTACCAACTGTTTCCTTTATTTACAGTGTGTTTATCCCTTTAAACATTTACGGGTCACACAAGGAATAAACCAGTCTGCCGACCCGTACTGAGGTTTATCGTTTCTCTCGAATCACAGCCACATCAAACAAGTCTTTGAACATTTAATTTTCTTTTTTTTATCTTCATTTAACGGTTGTAAATTGTTTCTCTTAATTGAGTCTACATTAAAGGCTGGGAGTTTCACCTGTGGCTAAATAGGAATAGTGGGTCAAGTGGCTTGGAAGCACTTTGAAAGCTGAACATTTTAAAGGAGACCCGTTATGTTTTTTTGTTTTTTTTTCCCCTTTCCTTCGGTGTGTTATCGAGGTTCAAAGCTTTGCACAAACCCGCCTTTGACTCTGTGACTTCCTGACAGCACATGACATCACTATGTCACACATTTGCATCATACATGCCTATATTCATGGTAGAAATGAAGCCAACTGGAAGCTGAAAACAGAGCAGGCAGAACACGAGAGATGCCGACTCAGGCGTGTGTGAACTGGCCAATCAGAGCAGACTGGGTATTCAGGAAAGGGAGGGGCCTTAAAGAGACAGGAGCTAAAACAGAGCTGCAGCACTGGACAGTAGGAGGAAACTGATGTGTTTTCACCATTAAAGTATATAAACCTATATAAGAAGTAGCCCAAAATTAGCATTGTCTGACTCCTTTAGGGCGTTTTGGAATAAGTAATGATCTAAATATTGCTATTATGCACACAGAACAGACAGAACTGTGTAACTGGTCACTTTTTAGGGAATTGAAATGAAATTGAAAAGACATTAAATATGTAAAATAGAGCTATTACAAAACTGAAAAGACTGAACCTTCATTCTCACATTAACTTATCCTGAAGACAAATTTCTGATGTCATTTTATTCACGTGTGTGAGAATTCAGTCTTTGTACGTGTTTGAGCATGAGCTGGGTTTGTGTAGATGTGGTTTACGTAAACCTTTAATTGCTTTCCCATGTCTGATCTCTGCCACGGGGCCTGTTCCTCCAGCGTCACACTGCCACAGTGTCAATACCATGCCAACCCACACTATCATATACATAATTGATTGGCCCCCCGTGCTGACGTGGAACCTGTGGACTCGTCACCCTGCTGATCTTGACTGGAAACACAGGTTTCTTATGTGACAATGTCATAATGGCGTGAATATTACTTGCCTGTGTAATTAAAACTCTTTGCATGCTTTTGTCCATGTTAAATCTGATTGAGAGCCTTATTGTGACATGGTTCAGGTATCTTTTGTGATTTCCAAAAAGTGAGGTGTGGTTATTTTTTACTCGATTTCCACATATTAGAGAATTTCTAAACAGGACATGGTAATGAGAAGAGTAATCAGTGAAGCTGAGGCTGGTGAACCTGTCACAAATGATTTGTATGAAGGCCACTGCGGTCAGAGGAGTCAGGGCATTATTCTAATGCAGGATGTCTATTCAAAGAAAAAGGGGTCGAGCTCCGTATTTTTCATTTCATTACGAATAAATTGCTGTCAGCCCTGGGGCCCGTCTATTTATGCATTTCGCAGGAACAGTAGTCTCAACTGAAACTGTGTATGGTAAAACACTGAGAATGAGAGTGAAAATCATCCTCTGTACGGAAGAAACTCTTTCCTTCACCTGAATTAATCATAATAACAGCGGGCCTATAATTCTGCAATAGGCTGTAAAATGTAAAAGTTATTGTAGTGAAACTGTGCCACAGGTCGGTTTAAATAAACCACCATTACCGCAGGTGCACACTTGTTTCATCGTCTCTGAGGTTCGAGGAGAGCTGCAGCTTGACAGTTACAAGCTGAGAGTGATGGGCCTGCGCTCGAGGACGAATGAAAAGTCACGCAGAGTTCAGACACAGCTGGCCGTCTCTCCGTCTGTCTTTCCGTCTGGCAGATGATCGATGTGTCATTCCGCATAGAGTGAAAATCTCAGAGGAGTCAGCCAGAAAGGGCAACGCTGAAAGTGAACAACAAGGTTTCAAACCTTCAACCCAATGTGTCGCACTGGGTAGAGGATGGCACTGGAATTGGTGGTGGATTTTTGGCATTTAACCGCCGCCATTAAGGTCATCAAAATTAGAAAGGTTAGAGGAAAACTCTGTGGAATGTAAAGCAGAGGCTGTCATTTATAAGATGTGTTCGTCCCGTCGACATGAGATGAATTACAAATAACTCAAAAGGTCTTAACATACATTACCACTCTTCCCACAGCTTTAATCTATTGGGAATATGAGGATGTTGAGGTGTCTCAAAACAGAAAGAATAGGCCATGTACCTTAAACCATATTCACACGGCGGCCATTTTCCTCTTAAATCACTGTCAGGGTGGGAAGTTAATGTCGTGCTGTTGTGTCCCAGGTAGCAAATCCTAAAACATTAAGAGTCTGACAACTTCCGATTGATCAGCAAATGAAATGATGATGGAGTGTGAACTTCTGGAGAGACAGTCAGCCATATCTCAGGGTAAAGCAACATATTTAATATGCCTGATTCCAGAAGTAGTTAACAATGAATGCAAACACCATGGCGTGATATAGACGTAACAACTGGGTGTGGTGGAGGAAATGATGTTAGTGATGTTCGACCATTAATCGCACGCATCCACTAATAATTACTTATTCTGCATGGCAGCAACTGGGTGTGTTGTGCAAGAGAGAGAGGACGTGTCATCCTGCTGCCTCCATCCTGAGCTGACATTACCGAACAGATTGATCGGCCTTATAGCTCTCATGGTGACGCTATGGACTTATCTGATCCTGACGAACATGTGACACACATGTTGACACACAAAGCTGCCCGTGTGAAAGTTGTCAACAGTGCATTCTGCATGGTAAACGATTTAATGCGACACGTAAAAAGCTTTGCATGCAAAGCTTCAACAAGTTGTGAGTCAGTTCAAAACCGTTCCAAAATGACGGTTATCAGCGTTTTCTGATCCAGTGCCGCTAAAGGTAAATAAGTCACAGGTGAACACAAAGGTGGGAAATCACACAAAGGGAGGAAATGAAGAGCAAA
This sequence comes from Acanthopagrus latus, assembly GCF_904848185.1. Lineage (NCBI taxonomy): Eukaryota > Metazoa > Chordata > Actinopteri > Spariformes > Sparidae > Acanthopagrus > Acanthopagrus latus. Next base: position 10,812,227 of record NC_051052.1, on the reverse strand, counting down.
ACATGATACATGAGGGCCAAACGTCAAAATAAAACAGGAAATCACAGTTAAACAAATGAAAACATGACACATAGGACATTATATGTTATCTTGTATGGAAATATTGGTCATATAATTTCTACAGTTGCCACGGAAACACATTCCAGTTCACGAGACTGCATGGTGGTAACCTGTATAGGTGCTGACAAAACTGTAAACAAAGAGTGTTTTTAATAGAAACAGTAACATCACAACAATGTAAGCTTTTGTGTTGCTCATCAATCAATGTACAGTACAAACCCACATAATGAACATGTGGCTCGCTTAATCCTGAATGCACAGCTTACAAAACAAAAAGGGCCGGCTAATCCTGTGCCTCCGCAGAATTTGGAGCATCCCTCATTAATGTACAGCGGCTCATTGTTTGACTGTACTACACTCTTACCTCTTTCTCGCCACTGTGCCAAACTTTCGCCACATCACACACACAATGCTTCTCCTAATGTGGTTGGTGTTGGCCCAGCCCGGTCCCCCAGGCTGTGGAGTGATGTCGTCTGTCGCTCTGCGTACTACCTTGTAATTAACCTGTTTGTTTTAAAGAATGCCTTCTAAATAAATTGGACATTTCTCAACGTGATGGATGTGCGGTTGGCTTCATGCGTTGCAGACGACTTTTGAAGAGCTTTTTGAGTGTAAAACGGTCCTGATGGTGCCTGGTTCTTTCTGTTTACATTGAGCTTTGAGCTGTGGGGGGCATCCCGCTGGTAAGGCTTTAATGAGCGCCACTGTAATAACAGGCAGCCACACACACACACACACACACACACACACACACATAAACACACATGTATACACACATAGGACAGCATTCCTAGGCTACACACAAAGAGAGAAACACATGCACGTATGTACTATGTATGTGCGCGCTCACACTAATGGGCACTCAAGCAAACGGGGTTAATCAAGATGGCTTGATTCAGCCCCCCCCCCCCCCAGCTGCTGTGATTGTTGTGAGTGCCCTCTTGTTCACTGTCTGTTGTGCTGCCAGATTGCTGGATACCATCTCCACCTTAATGTTTGAGCTTTACGCTTTTCAGAAAAAGAAGACAAAAGCAGGCTTTCTCATTTCTCATTCTTTCTAATTTTATGGCTAATTAAGCTAACACTGATTTATTTTCATTTTTGTATGTTTTAATCAGATTCCATTTAAAACAAGAACCTTGTTAAGGGGTATTAAACATGTATTTGATAGCTCGAAACATGATGTTCTTATGCTAAAAGAAGCTAAAGTTGGTTGGGGTTGCCTAATTGCAAAACAGACAGGAAGTTAACTAGGATGATGACGCAGCCGCTCTTTCGACTGTTCTGTCATCCTGTGACAATCTTGCTTGGCTGCATTGCTCACGTACTTGTACAAGCAAGACATTGTTTAATTTATGCTTAATTGTTTGTATTTTACAACAGTATGTTTGACTTTAAACCTTAGAAAAGATGATGGCTTTATTATTAGACACCGACACCATAGGAACCGTGCACACCAACTCTTTTTACTTTTGTATCTGTATTTGGTTTTTAAAAAGCACAACCTCCAAATGACACAGTATCACTCGTACAACTGTCCCGTGCACACCGCCAACATGCAAAGAAATTTGCGAAGCTTGACAGGCCTGCCATGCCCGTTATGGCCGGAGGGGGTTCAGCGATGGTCAATTAGTGGCTTTCAAATGTACGTCATTGTTAAAAAGACTGACTCACGTTCATGTGATCTTAATGAGAAATAATTACAATATCCGCGGACAGCAATTAGCGTTGCCTCGTTACATTACGAGCACCGTTTTTAGATTTAGGTTGTTTGTTCCCTTCTGTGACCTCTGGCACTGACTGACATAACTGAGCATGATAATGTGGAGTTAGAGAGGGCAAATGTATACAGGCTGCACCTTATGTGATCCACAATGGTCCTTTGCCTCCCTCCTTTCCATAGCCAAGTCCCCTCCAGGCCCGGAGAGTGGCTGTGCTGCTATATGGACCGCGGCGTTGTCCCAGCGTTGCGTTTCCATTGTGAGTCAATCGGGTGTGAATAATGAGCATGGGCTTTCTGCAGGACACGGTTGGTCTTTAGGAGATGATCCGCGGTAAACAAAGGATCAGAGGGTGTGAGGGACAAACTGTGCAAAAGAGGAGAGGTTTACACACACTTTCAGATCACACAGTACAGTGGAGGGGTCAAAGAAGAAAGGATTATCTGGTCTCAGCAAGAAAACCATTCCACTGTGTGTGTTTCAGTGTTGGGGAATGCCGTTTAATGCATTAGTGCTCTCAGTGATTCATTTGATATGGATAGTGCTCTCGAATCATGTTACTTAGGGGCTAAACGGCTTACTCAGAACTCACATTTAAATTCATCCAGGCAGGCCCGGAGGTTCTGAGGCAGTCGAAATCAGCATATGTTTTCGTGTTTTCTTCCCCCTCTGCCTAAGTCAATAGTAATCGGGCCAGTAAGTCAATGAATAGTGTCTTTATGCAGCACGGATGGCTGCTGCAAGGACCCATCTCCTAGGTGGTCTCAGTTCAAGCACAGACTGGAGCAGGAGTGAATTACCGACCAAAACCTTGTCTTTTTTATTCAAAGCGACAAGATCGGCTATGCATAAAACAGAAAAACATGTCTCAGGTTGCCTCAAAAACCGGATTTAGAGGGAGTCCATGCCGGTAACAACATTAGAAGGGCTGTGATGTGATTACCAGACTGTTGGTCAGCACAGAAATGTGACTGTAAGAGCTGCAGACTTGTGATTGTGACACTTCTTGGAAGCAATCAGTTTAGTGGAGGTGTCACAGTTGTAGGGCACGCAAAGAGGGACATAATCAAACATGATGTATGGTTTAGTCTCAGACTGGGAGCCGGTTGGCAGGAAATGCACATCCATCAAACTAACAGGCAATCTATTTAGTTTCGGACTAAACACTTAGAATTGTGCTTAATGTGATTGAGTTTCGTAAAAGGACGTTTCCAAACCAAATTTGCACATGATGCCTATTAAGTAGCTTTGTTCTGTGTTTACGCATTTTGGCAGTTGAAGGTCGTTCAAAATAAAAGCCAGTATCATTCTGAAGTAAATACAGATGGCAAAGTGTAATGACTGCAGAAAAATTACACCATCTGCGTATTCGTCCTGCGCACCTGGATCGATTCTTTCAGCTAAAACGAAGGTTGCAACACTGCAATAGCGCAACAAAAAATAGGAAGAGGCTCAGTTTTCCCCGGTTGAAATCCCCAGTTGATGGTGGAGCAACTGGAATAACTTTGGAAATGCAACACTATGAGGAGAGGGTGAAGAGGGAGTCATTATTTCTACTAGATTGGCAAGTAATGAAACCTGCCTACTTACTAATACAAAAAGGTGTTTAAGTTAAAAAATTGGGATTCTCATAGTTGTTTCGTGGAGTAGCCATGCTGCTACCGATAGCCATGTTGCTATTGCTGTTTGTGCCACAGTAACACCACAGGAAAACACTACGGGGGATAAAGTTATGAAAATGAACATACATTAGGGACAATGGTATGAATGTGTTAGTCTGACAATCTTGACAAAGCTAAGGACCTATGCTAGCAGCTCTATTAGCATTAAGTGGTGCTTTGTGCTAAATGCTAACATGAGAAAGCCAACACTCCCCCAATGACAATGCTAATGACTGATGCTGATGTTTAGCAGGTAATGTTTACCATGTTCACTAAATTAATTTAGCAGGTTAGCATTTGCTAATTAGAGCTAAAGACATAGTAGCATAGAGGCTGAATGGAATTTTACTAGTTTTGCAGCTGAGCTGATAATCATAAACTAAAATACTGAACAAAGTTAAAGATCCATTTTATACAATAATATGAATTCATCAAATACTGATGCTTTGGGATTGTAGGTTGGCTTGGCTGCCATCCCAAAGCATCAACTTTCTTAAAAATGGGACCCTCATGTTTGACTTGAAGTATGTACAATTCATCCTCTGGGGACTTTGCATATCTATACCACATTTTTCATTGTGACTCCATGGAACAGTTGTTGAGATATTTAGCTAAAACACAAAATCGTCAACTTCATTTTGGCATCTGAGGAAAGGTTAGGGATCACTAATGTTGGTGGTTCATCTACTGGGGACCATGAATGTAAGGACGAAATTACCACTATATCCTGCTTTTCAACCATGGATATGAGAGTTTTGGTTTTCTGAGAACTGCTGGCAAGAAAACAGGAAACCGCCACCTCTGTCAGCTCCAAAACATTTCACAACCGTTTAATGTAACACACGCGACCTTGGGAATGTCTTTGTTTTGGTTGTGGTGAACCAAGGTCACTTTGCGCCGCGTCCCCGGGCTAATAGCAGGTTAAATGAGCCCGGCGAGTTGCAGAGAGGGCAAGAGTCTGTCTAAAGGGTCTCACAGCTTAATATTTAGCAAACACGGTCCTACAAGATGCAATTTAAGCAATTAATAAATCTGTTGGGATGAATGAGATTAATTTTTTTTCCTCCCTCCTTGGACATTGTTGGGGTAAGGTTTTGGCTGTCAGGTTCGATGTAGCGTTCAGACTATTGAGTCAAGCCTGTAGGTCCGGAGTGTCGCCACTCATTCCCCTGAGAACGGGTGACCTCTGACCTGACTGGTAGCCTCGAGGTCACCATGCTTTGACCTCGAGCAGTTACAAGGCCGCATTCACACTGAGAGGGGTTGGAGGCCTGGAACCCCAAGGCCACAAGACAAACACATTCAGGCAAACACATGTACTCACACACACATACACCGATCTCCTGCGCTTGGCTGCTGAGTCAGCAAAAACAAACTCCCTGGTTTCTCGGTTTTGATAATCAAATTTGACTTTGAAGGTTTTCCTGGGAGCATTATTAAATTTCCCCAGAGTCACAAAGTCTGGCACGGCTTTATTAATTAGTGCAATGAGTAGCGGGTGATTTACGACGCGAGTCTTTGGTGTCAGAGTTTAGAGTGGTGGAAATAGGTATCATTAGTCTGCGAGACGCTCTAAGTAGTGGCCGTGTAGGCATAATGAAAGCTTTCATTAGGAATCTGGGAGGATTGGTTTGTGCGAGGTGAGTGAGCGCATGTATGAGTACGCACGCATGCCTGTGTATGTGCGGCCCTTCTTATTTGGCTTTGTCCGCCTCCCCTTTCTCATCAGGGTTACTTTATTTGGCAACAAGCAACAAGTTTCATCCGCACAAGTCTGGTTTCTATCACGCTCCTGCAGAATGTTCTCTTTGTCTTTCTTCCCTTTCACTTTCCCATTCGTCCCTTTACCAACTTCACCCCAAAACCTCTCATTCATCAAGTAACAGCACTGTATTATTCCAGCTCCCCCCACATGACCCATCACACTCCTCTGTGTTTCCACTTCAAATGCATTTGTCCCTTTCTTTACCTCATGTACCTGTATTTACATCTTTTCTTTTCGTGTGCTCAAACTATAGCCCACTGATTCATGTTTACAGGCTATACTGCATACAGCAGGTTGGTGATTTAACAAGAGACCTGGGAAAGAACAATATGCTACTGTGCACTTACTGAAGCAATAGTGTTTAACATGGTGGACCTGATTGATGTGATCGGTTAATTTTATGATGCTCGTTGGCCAGTTTGTGGATTTAAGAGGGTTAAAGTAGAGAATTAAAATAATAAATAATAACATTGTACTTGGGAGCATGGGAGCATGCTAGCATGCTGACATTAGCACCGCAATAATGTGCCTATTTACAACCCTGATTTCATTTTGGGAAAAGTCACAGCAGGAGAACAGCTAATCTTTTAAAACAAGGTTATCCAATCAAACGCGACCAGAAAATGGTTTTCGTGGGCTAGATATTTATAATCTGTGAGCAAGATTTACTTTAATGAGAACAGACAGGTAAAGTCCCGAAATTTCCAGTTGCTAATGGGCTATGAGCTAGTAAACTGACAAACATGTATGCAATTCATGGCACCATGGCACTCAAACAGGATCTTGCCCTGTACAAATTTTTTCCTGAAATAAAGTCTCATGGTGGTCCAGTAGAGCGGGTGGGACTTTGCCTCTCTAGGTGTTACCTTCTTCAAACAGCACATCCTGCTCGCTTTCCATATTTTCACAGGCCTCCTGCCTCGTGAATGGAAATCCACTGACCTCTTCACCACCCGCTTCTGCAAAATGTGAATTTATACAGCACAGTCACACTGAAATGTTAATATGAGCAGTGCTCTCTGCCCACACGTGTGCCGCTTCGCTGCCAGAGGATGAAACTGCAGTGAGTCTGCAAAACTCGAACGCCGTCTCCGTTATACTGCCGGTACAGAGCAGCCAATTAACTGCCGACAATGCCGGTTCATCATTAACGCCGCCAGTCTCTCAGTGTGTGTTTGTGTGTAGACAGAGGGATCTCCAACCTTATGTAATCTGTGTATATCCTGTAGGCCTGTCATCTGTTGGTAAATTAATCATTAAGTCCTGCTGACGTGCTGAACCATCTCTGGCCTCCACTGTTTTTTTCAAGCTGTGCTTCAAGCTGTTCTTTTATGTAATACGAAATCCAGTTTAAAAATAAAATATATTATATCCGTTTTGGGTGCAAGAACTGCTCCAACAGTTGCCTCTATGATCGAGAAGCCCTCGCTCTGACACTTTTCATCCCTCCTCTCTTGATTTTTTAAAAAAGAAATTAGTAGCTTTTTTTGCCCTCACTGCAATCAAACGTTTAAACACCTCTCAGGGAAATGAACCGAAATTAGACCCAAACAAAAAAGGCACCAGGAGATGGAGTTGCATTAGGGATAAAATTAAGAGCTTATCCACGGGGGCATCTCCTGATGGCTTTGGTCCTCGGAGACTCATTGATCTCAGCGGCAGGTTTTATCTCAATTCCTGTCTTCCCCGCTGCTGCGCGCAGATGGTTGTGTTCCTTCGAACAGATTAAAAGGTTCCTCGAAAAGCCCCTTTGGTGGAGGACGAGTGGAAGACTTCTGCTTTAGCAAAACATATATGTTTTGTGTCAGTTTTTGTCCTTTCTCTGGCTGTAAATTCTCCTTTTCGCTCTCAACACACATACACACACACACACACACACACAGGCTGACTCTGTGGGAGTTGGCTGCCGTGGTGGCTGAGTGTGTGTGATGCCAAGGCAGCAGCCTGGTGCGGCAGTGACGGTGAGTCATAGCTCACAAGAACACAGCGAGGAGCCATGGCACCCAGTCATTACAACACACACACACGCACGCACACACACCGGACACAGGGATGAAACCAGGTGCAGTGCAGATGCAGCAGCTTCTTTGATTCAAGTTGGAACTGACCTGATGAGTGTTCCCTCTCCATCATGCTGTCTCTATTTGTATATTTCTCTCTCTTTCCCCCCCCGTGTCTGTTTATTTTCTTCTTCGTCCGTGCTCGCTTCAAAGTCACATGATTTCCAACCCACTCAAACACCGGAGCCATAGCGCCGTCAAACAACACGTTCTTGCAGAGGAGTTGGGCGCGCGATCAAGCAAACAAACAGCCTCGGCAGAAGACGGCATTAAGCCTCCTGGTGAGCACTCTGTTTACATACTTGAGGAGATGGCGATGCCTTGCCTGGCTGCAGAAATCTATGGGGGTGCGCCGCATGCATAAGTGTGTGTGTGCAAGCCTACGTCTGCGCGCCTGCATACATACAAGTCAGTGTTCATTAGCCTCTATTTACATTAAAAGCCCCCATTAATGATCTGGAGGTGCGATTAGATGGAGGAATCGATTGCGTCTAACTCGTCTCCAGTCGCTAACCTGTCAATATCAGCTGAGGGGGTTAGCACAGCACGGCATGGCGCAGCTCTGGTGGCTATATGCCTCATTGGATGCAAATGTAGTGTGGCGTGCAGCAACACAGATCAGGTTGAAGGAGTGGATTTATAGCAAACATGCAAAATCCGATCAAAAATGAAAAGCCATGATCTAATTAGTTGGTTAGAGGTCACATTTTGTTTGTTGTTTGAGCGCCTGTCTCTTTAAGGCCTCCCTCTCCTTAACACCTAGTCTGCCCTGATTGGTCAGCTCACACACGCCAGACCCAGCACCGCTAACATAAGCAGTATAACTATGATACATCATTCTTACACAACAAACTAGCTGCTAGGCATTAATTATGCAAATGCGCGACCCTGTGACGTAGTGTGATGTCACAAAGTCACGGAATTAAAAGGCACAGCTACTGACGAGACGCTTCAGGAGAATTTTTTTTGTGGGGAAAGAGGAGCTTCTATTGGTTCCGACTTTGACCTTTTTGACACTCAAGTTCTTTAACATGTGCAAGAACTTCTACAAAACACTGAAGGAGAGCAAAAAAAAACTGTAAAAGGACTGGAAAAGGTCTCCTTCATTTAAAGAAGCATGAACATTTTTTAACTGGACCCAAATAACAAATGGTAAATCATAATTTATGTACATTCAACAGGCTGACACGATGGACAAATGGTCCTGTAACATACAGGTCACAGCTTCACTCTATACAGCTTCCCATTTGTTGCCATCACGAGCCAAGTATTCACTCAGGTTGAGCTGTTCTGACTGTTTTGCTCATCTGCTGTAAATCACAGTAATGAGGGTGTTTGCAGAGCGTCTGCAGCGAGAATGCAAATAGAGCCGCGTGACATGATCCGACTAGATGTGGAGTCATTATAACTTTGTGTTCCAACACAGTTGTAAACAACATATGGGCTCCCGAGGGTGGCGTCTTTACTTTGCAGATAGTTTGTCAGGAGCAGCACTGTGGGACTGCGGGTGAAAAAAAAAAACAAAAAAAACACACACAGTGGTTCTTGCACACTTTCTTCCCCCCACACACACCTGAGCTCACCTGTGAGTGTGTTATTGTACACCCAGCAGTGGCCCCCCGGGGAGAGCTCGGGCAGGTGTAGCGTTACATCACTGACACACTTTACCATTAGCCACAGCTCATTAGGATAAACTGCTGCTTCTCTGCTCGCTAATCACTGTTTGGGAAGCTCTCCTCTTACTCTGCTGGGATGGTGTTACAGGACTGAAAGTGGAGCTGTGAATGTTACGATCGCATGACTTTGAATGATATATATATATATATATATATATATATATATATATATATATATATATATATATATATATATATATATATATATATAAATTCTTCATTTTAAGCGACTGTGAGAAGAGTTTTTTCACCTGAGCGGGTCTAAACATTGTTCTACAGGAGAGTTTTGCATAAAAATTGGGGACTTCGTGGCATAAAGTTGGGAGAAAAAACTGTTGAACTTTGGCACAAAATGGTGGATATCAACAGCTTCAGTGTACCATTTATGAATATTAAAAGGTGCACTATGTTGTTTTGGGGAAGACATTTTAATTGACTGATTTTTCTATGCTTAAACTAAATAAATGACTTCATAAACAAACTGACTGGACAATTACTGTTTTACTTTATATGTGGCGGACCCTGACACCTTTCTAGCTTCAAACAATGTTCTGGGGAACTTATTTTCCTCTGAGAACATCTTGTTCATTCATTTATGGAAAAAAAATATTTCTGAGTTCATATTATTACCTCATTAGTAATATTAAAATCCTGAGTATGCACTACGTAGTGCCCTTTAAAATCATACCTTATTTTCAAACCTACCTGAAGGGTAAATGATTAAACATCCTACAGATTTTGTCCTCCACAGTAAATGTATGGCCATCCTCTCTGCAGGTGCAGAACAACTGACAGTGTTTGAATTTTTGAATGTTTGTTTATAGTAATAAACTTGTATATATGCTGTATATATTTAATAGAACTGTCTGTTTGCACCAGCCTGATGCCCTGCGGCCAAGTGTCCCGGTGTTTACGCGTTTTAACTCATTATTTGTTGACATGTGCCTCCAGCGGTCTCCACACTAAAACAAATCCTTGTCCATTTATTGCACTTGGCAAATGAAGCTATTCAGGGTCTGATTATGAGAGAGTGTCCGAACTCGGCCCCGGCTCTGCTTTCAATACTTCCGAGGGACGGATGAGAGACGAGGCAACGGAGTGGGGGAGAGAGTGCGAGCGACAGAATGATAGATGGAGCAGGCACAGAGGAGGCATGTTCGGTGGACGCTAGCCAACGTTTCTGCCGGAGGGGTGCGACCCAACAGGGAGAGCTTTCTCACATCCTTCCCCGGAGAGTTCCAGCTCCTCCCATACACTCTGTACGTCCCACCCAAATTCCCCCCCCCCCATCCCTCACATTCCCCCTCTTCCCTTCTCTTTTTATAGCTCTCTCCTCCCCTGATACTCCTCCATCTGTCTCCCCCTTCCTTCTCGCCGCTCTTCTCCCCTCTCTCCTTCGCTCTTCGCCGAGGTGATGACAGAACTTCCCTGGCACGTGTTGTGCAGATGAACACTCCACGCACGCCCGTACACAGAACACATGTTGAACGGATTAATTCGAGATCACCATACCCACCTGGGCTGAGGAGACGCTGATGGAACATACGCCGAAGTCTGCAGCCAGTCCACATGTCTGATTCCCCTGCTATGAGATCCTATTTACTGTGTACCGCATTGGGCAACATATGAGCACGCTAATGCTTTAGCTGTGCATCAGTGCTGCTAAGACTTATTCCTGTTCAAAAAACTGTTCAACAATTTTGTTTTGTTCCCATTCTTGCTGAGTTAGAGAAGTAGAACAATGCCACGCATGTTTGTACAGTGAATGTGAGGCTCCAGCCAGCAGCCAGCAGGCTATTAGCTTAGCTTAGTAAAAAGACCAGAAGCAGGGTGACTCTGTAAAACCACAACATGTCATTCTGTACAAATGGCAAGAGTTATTGTTCATTTAGTGTTCGTTATTGAGATTTAGAGGTGTTTATGCCAACCTAGGCTGCTGGATATTGAGAGCGGTATCAATCCTGTCATCCAACTCTGAGCAGTGAAGAAAGAAAGTGTATCTCCCAAAACACGTCAATCAGAAGAGAGACTATATATTTTATATGATTTCTGTACATATTCACTACAATGTGCACATCAGATAAGAAATTAGAGTATTTGGTAATTAGGCACTATGGTGTGATGAGGTAGATCTACTGGAGGAGGCCTTGAAACTGAAACATTTTTTTTTACACTTGTGCTTTTCCACTTATCAGTGGTTACTTTACATAATCCCCAGTTCTCTGATAACAGACTTTAAAAAGGCTACAGTTCACATCTGGGATAAGACTTCTCTTGTAATGCTATGTGGTAGCGATAGAATGTAACTAAGTACATTTACTCATGTACTGTACCTCAGTAAAATTTATGAGGGCAGAAGGGGCCTTGGTGATCCTTCGAGGATGCACTGGCATTCAGACAAAGCGACACGTGTGGACAAAAGCATATCTGCTCACATCTGCTTGTATCTTAAGATGATCAAAATGTGTCGCTGCATTTTCATATTGAAAGCTCAATTTTTTTTTTTTTTAGGACGAAGTTGCTTTACAGTTCAAGTCTGAAGGAGGCTTAATGAAGTAAGCTAATGCTTACACATCTGGTTTTGGGTTCTTTCTACATTCTTTGATTTTATGATTAATGGAACACGGGGAATGGGTGTCACCTCATGTCAGTGTGATTGTGCAGATGAGGGAAATCATGCTCTCTGCGTATCTTTTTCTTCTTTATCTGGATTATGTCTTGTAACGGTGCCCTTTGCTGGCAGTGGACACAAACCAACTCTGTGCGTTTCAAGCTGGAACACCCTGGACGTTGCTGAAGTTTGCTGTCATCAAGCGACTGAAATGGACTGTGCAAATATTTTTTAAAAAAAGACTTGGAACAGATGATCATTTCTGGAGTAATTTAAACTGGTGAGCAACAGACATAATGCAGAAGGAGGCGCATCAATCTAACCCGTGGAACTCCAGACTTAAATCAGTATGATTTGGTGCAGAGCTCCATGAAATTGCCAGACACATTTCTGGTTGCCAGAAAGTGTTTTGTTTCTTCTCAAAGCAAATAATGAACGTGCTATCAGGCCAAAATCTGCACTTGTTTTCTCTCTTGAGCCTGTGGGAGCCTCGTTTTCTGCTGGACAAGGCTGTGAGCCCCAGCTAAGGTCATACAGTCCACATTTCAGAGGGTGTAGTTTGATAGGAAGGCATAAAACACAGCATTGCATCATCGCTACTATACGTTACACAGACTGGATCGCTGATTACGCCCTGTGTGTATACATAAGGTGCATATATCATCTGAAACATTACACAGCGGAGCTCTGTGCGTATCTCGTTCGTACATCAGAGTCCGTGTGTAACATGTGTTTCTCGTTGGGTTTCATTGCGTTTCATTTGCCTATCTGAGCCAGGTTCTCACCTCTAAAGCCTCTGGGCTTATGTGTGGACGGAGATATGAGACAGGCTGAAAAAACAGATTGTTCTACAGTTACAGATGCAAAGAGGAGAACTGTAATGCTTCTGACCATATACAAGTCTGACTGAATGACAGGGAACAGGGGTGTCGGAATAGTATACTACACCCTGTTTCTGACCACCAAGTGGAGTTTTTCCGAGTTAAAGAGGTCGACATTTCAGGAAATATTGGCTTTCTTGCCATAGCACTCTCATATTTGTGTAAATATGTGTAAAGATAAACATGCTGCCAGCAACAGGTTAAATGACCAAAAAGGCTAGAAATGGCTGTATCTTTTAGCTAGCTGAGGCAAACAGCTTGCTAGGAAGTTAATTACTAAGTTTAAGTGGTGCTTATAAGCAGATTTTGTTACCTTTGGCTTCCTGTCTCTGTTGGCTAGCTAATGCAATCTGCTAGCTTGTAAGTCTTAGCTAGCTTCAAGCTAAGTGGACATAACAGAGTTCGCTGGCCTGGCTTCATTTGGCTCACCTCGGCTCCACCCATTCTCCACTCATTTTCAGTCTCTGCGTTAAGCTAAGCTAACCAGCTGTGAATTTCCCCAAATGTCAAACCAAAAAGGCAGCTACTGTCGACTGATTTCACAAAGTAAAAACAAATAAAGCAAAGTCGGTTAACTGAAGTGTTTGATGGACAAAATGAAAACACTGTTGCCAAGTGGAGGCCAAATTGTTTTAAACAGCAGTTTGGAGTTGAACAATTAATCTGCAAGTGAAGGGTAGAGTCCCCTGGGACCCCTCAGTTAGGGAGCCTTGAAAGAGTTTTCAAAGTATTTTCCTAATATTTTATCTGTCTTTGACACGCTGCGGTCTGGGGACTGTAGGGAGGGTCTGAAGGCATTTGGCTGCAGTTGCAACAACGGCAGGAAAATTCATTTCTGGACTGTCAAAGACATTTGTTCTCTCCGGCCTCCCAAGGCGAGAGTGCAATCTGAGGTCTTTCCTTCTTCTTTCCTATCCTTTCCTTTCCTCTCCTCACCGCACTTTGTTTCGCCCCTCCATCCAATCTCCACCCCTTGCCCTTGGCTGACATATCCCCTGGATTTTAGTGCGTGTGTGTGTGAGAGAGAGAGACATTCCTCAGTACGGTCCAGGAGCTCCGTGCTGTCACACACACTTCCTCCCTGAGGCCAGAACCCTGAAGAGGAAGAGGAGGGAGTTTGGCTCGCGACTTGAAAATACTTTTGAAAAATGCACAGGTATTTTGAAACCTTTGCACACACACACACAGAGAGAGAGAGAGAGAGAGAGAGAGAGAGAGAACCTCCTGTGAGTACGAGCAGTAGATGAATGTTGAAGATCGGTGATATCATGCACAGTTGACAGGTTACCTCCTTTATTAGACTGAAACATACCAGTGAGGCCCCCCGTCATTCTGTCTGCAAGGTGGTGCATGCGTGTGTGCGCGTGTGTTTTCAACTTGCCTAAATGCCTGATATTGTTTGCTTTTTCGCTCACCTCAGTAAGCACCGAGCCAAAAGGTTCATTTGTTTAACCCCCCTCGCACTCTCAGAGACACATACACACAGTGTAGTGTGTGTACCTGCAGGAGCTCCCTCTCGTAAATCGTGTTGAAACAAATAAATGATGTCACTGTCGCGGCCGTCAGTTCGCATTTTTAATGAGCAATCATCTTCTTTCTCATGCCTCACGTACCTGCAATTCATACTTGAGCTGAAGCTGAGCTGAAATCCATCATATTTGTAACACTATATCACAATACGCTCACATATTTACACTTCGGTAACTAGAATTTTCAAAAACACTCCACAAACAAGACATATAGATAAATCTGTCATCATTAAAAGTTACAGATCTTTTAAAATGTGATGTCCCTTCAAAATACGCTCCTTTGTTTAATGGCTGTGGAGAGTTGATCGTGTATGGCGGTCCTCGGGTCGGTGAAGGCTTAAAGATTAGACAGTGTCATATAGCAGAGGTTTAGCATTAACTCAGAGAGTGAGGTAATCACTTCACGATCTATAGACAGAAGTAGAGGAGTGGTCCTGTATATGGGCACGGATCTGATCCATGAACAACAAACACAAACGTATTAAAGTGTCGGTCAACAGAATTGTTAATTATAATGTACATGAAGACGGAGGGATAATTATTTTATTACGTTATTAAAGTTAAGTTCAGTTCATTCACCCCTCAGGAGCAACAGTTGGCAGTCAGCGACCCAACGTGACAATCCGAACCCTAAATCTTGAGTTACAGGATGACCGACACTGCTGCTGAGTTTGGGATTTCACTGTCCAGCCCTGAGGGGGAGACGCAGTCAGGTGTTACATTGCAGATGTGGATGAGGTTTCTCTGGTGGCCAAACATTGGTTTAAGGGTTAAGCCTTTTGGAATCTATGTATATTTCCCGTTTTCCCCAGAAAACAAAACCTGAAGGACACTAACAAAACACTGCACAAATGATAAAAGGGTCAAAGCAAACTGGTCCCTGGTGTCTAAAAGGTGGCGGTGGGGGAAAAACAAAAAAACAAAAACACAGCCATCCACTGATTCTATCGAAATGATAGATGAACAAAAAACTTTGGGCCCAAAAACCACAAGGCGAAGTCGGAGTCACTGATCAAGGGGGGGAAACAAAATGTACAGAAACTGGCCAAAAGAAAGAAATCTCAAACATTCAGATTTCCACCTCAAACAGAAAACACAGAGAGTCAAATGATGGAGTCGTCTTCCTGAAAACACACAGCCATCTGAGCAGGAGAACTGCAGCACTCTTATATAGACTCCCTCAGCTGACTGATGGCAGCCAGCTGAGGGAGAACATCGCAGGTGCACCCAATAGCTTCTGATTACCTGTGAACTACCTCTTGAGAAATCCTTTTTCACATCAGGACCTGGACCAGGACCATGAAAATGACAGGGCTGTCATGCACAATGTGTCATCAGATCAAGCTCTAGCCCACTGACAGATCATCATATCAGAATGCATATGTTGACTACACATGTTGTCCTCCCAGATTCCTCTCTTGGGCGAGTTAAGGGTTGGGATCTAATGGTATCTAATAGGCACTGTACTAATAAAGACTGATTAACATTAGCAAGTTGTGCCTTTCGAACTGAAAAGCGTTCATGACTTTATAATACAGACAACATGTTTGGCTCCGTTAACTTCTTCTCTTGAAGCCTATCATTAAATCCTGTATGCAAGTCAAGTGCAGGTCTATTGGCCAGGCAGTGACTGACAAGTCCAGTAACTGTGTTCAGGAGTGGGGACTCGACAGGAAGCGGCGGGCAGCGAGCGATGTGGCGACTTCCATCCACTCGAGGTCAGCCTAACGACCACCCAACCTAATATGGTCAAAGACTCAAGAGTTAAACAGCCGAGCTCTCGGGGGGGTTCAAGTACCTGACAAAGTGCTCAGGTATGCCAGCAATGGTAGCTTATCCGCTGGAGGTCCTGCAGAGGTTGTAGGTAGCGCACCGGATGTCCTTAGTGTCCTTAGCCTAATTAGGGCAGTTTGAGAGGTATCGCCGTAGAAGTGGTGCCTGTGTGTGTATGTAGAGGAACTACATGTGCCTTGAGCAACGAACAGCACATCCACTTAATGGGATTAACATTTAACCAGTGCACTCACTCGCTGTCACACCTGTCTAAAAAAAACACCACACCAGCGAGTCAGGAAACCGTGTGCGCCTGTACGTGTGTGCGTGACGGCCCCCGTGGGGGGGCACCGGCTGTTGATTTACTCCATCCAACAATTACCACTCACAGGTGGCAGGAATTCCAGAAATGAGGAAAAAGCCTGCGTCCCACACGGAGCCCTTCCTCTCATAAAAATACCTGAATCACTTGAATTAGTTGAATTAGTTGGCTAAGCCTCTCCTGTGTCACACCACATCTCACCCTTCAAGGTCCACCTGTCACTTTGAGTTACTTATTCCTCTTTGAAATGACTTCCGTTGTGCATGCAGGTAGTGATGAGGTGCCACACTGCGTCAGGCTTGGACAGGACCCCAGCTGTTTTATTTGTTCAAATTTTGTTTATTCAAAAGTTTGACATTTGATGAAATAAGCTCCCTCTTGTTTTATTTTGCCAGAATCTGTACTGCTAGCCAACTGACTGCAGGCCAGAAGGTTTATCCCAATGACCGGAAACAGGGGATACAGTACCATAAAACCATGAGTTGTTTTTATGCTTCCTTTACTGTACAGATTAAACAAAATGTTATATATTGGTGAGCTTGAGCAGTACTGGTGGGTGGATTTAGTTACTTACAGCTAGCTGTTTTGGGGCTAACTGTTCATTCATAGCTTTGTATTAATGGTACAAACATTACAGTAGCATTGATTGATTGAAACCTTGTTTTCACGTTGCATTCTGTCTGTCATGTGCACGACATCTCCAGCAAATATGAAGGCTGATTGGCAATCCATTCAGGCAGGCAGCATGGGACCATCTGTATCCACGCTCGTGTCTCCTTAATAGACTAAATGTGTGAATAAACTCGTGTTTTGTCCAGAATTTTATCAAGTTGTTTTGAGAACAGTGTCGTTGTGGGAGTTGGTGGCAATTACCCCATCAGTGGTTTAAGTTTGATAATGTGTTGGAAGGCACATTCGTGTGAACATATGTATTTAAAGTTACAATTGTTTGACTGCTAACAATCCAAATTTCTTCCATACATGTGGCCACCGTAAATCCTCTCAGGTAAGTAGGCTATGAAATGAGTATCCCAACCGAGCCTGACGTCCCCGCCCTGCCCCCCCCTCCCCCCGACAATGATGACATGAGCAGACAGACTAATGACAAGACAGCAAAGATCACAGGTAGATAAATATGATGAAAGACACTGACTGGACGTTCATTTACTATAAAATAACTGGAATGAAAATGCAAGAAAAGGCTTGTCCCCTTTGTAGACTTAATAATACTTAACAATAGCGCTCTCTTCATCTCAAGGAAAAAAAAAAGAAGCTCTGCCCTGAGTAAACTTTTGGTGAGACAGTCAGAGGATGATTCACACGACATTCCCGTTCGCCATCTTAATCCAGATGATGTTTTTTGGGGACGAGCGGACCGTTGCGAAACGCAGCCCGGATTCCCACAGCTTGATTGACAGTTTTCCTTAAGGCCAAATCTGGAAACACTTACCTCATTCTCACTGAAGGGGGTTGGAGGTTTCGGAGCTGGGTTATACAGGGTCATAGAGAGAGAAGGGGCCCGATGGGTCAAGACCAGGGAAGGAAACAGGTTTTTTTTTTTCCTGCATATTGCTTGATGATCCCAAACTAATTTCACAGCCAGCTTAAAGGAGCACTCTGTAGAAATTCAAACTCAGAATATGTGTATTTACAATATTAATGAGGTGAGAACACAAACTGTTATGGAAAAAACTGAATAAACAAGTTGTTCTCAGAGGAAAATAAGGTCCCCAGAACACTGTTTGAAGCCAGAGAGGTGGCAGGGTCCGCCACATAGAAACAAAACAGTATGAAATTGTGTCGTCCTTTGAGGTCAGATTGTTTATTTAGTTTGTTTAGGCTTAAAAAAAAATCTTTCTCTTCGGATTGAACATTTCTTCCCCAGAGCTACATAGTGCACCTTTCATTTTTTGGCTAAGAACCAAAAGCTTCTCGGTGAAAAACACCCAGATACACAGTGCTTGTGCTTGTGGCTATTTTGTAGTTTTCCCAGCTGGTCGTTAACTCGTCTAGTTGACATAGTTTCACAGGGTTAAATGTCACTTTCAGGCAGAAATGCATCGGTCAGGTTAACGACGCGGTGTGTTAGGTTATCTAAGGGTTTTTTTTTTAATGACCTGATATCACCTTTCAGAACAGGCCTGATATTGTACGCTGCTTATTTTTTTAGTTCCACATTCACTGCCGTCAGATATATTGCACCGGAGTTGTCATTTCTGCATTCAACATAAGCAGGGATGCAGGGATCATAACTGTGGGAGCCTGCCGCATGACAAATGAGCCTTTTACTGTCTCCAACCACCAGATACGCCGATCGAAAGATAACCTCCTTGTGCCGGGGTTTGCCATTCATCGCTCGTGACATCCAAGCTGCCGTCACAAAGCGCGCAGTCCCACATCAATCTGGATTGTTTTTCCAAAGCAGCGTTCCATAAAAGAAAAGACAAGAGGGGGTGATGGAGGACGGAGATAAAAGGGCGGTATCTGACGTGTACAACGCGCCGCGCCTGGCTATGACACTTCCATCAACCGTTTCCAACGCCGCGGAAGGTGACAGGGGCAGGATTTACTGACCCAGAGGCCCCTTTTGTGCTCTCCACGCTGCACTGATCCTCGGCTTCCTCTCCGGCTGCATGTGTAGGCCTATAGGCTTACCTTTTATACCCCTCTCTCTCCCTCTCGCTCTGTGTCTGCTGTAAATAGGCTTAATGTTACAGATGTCTGTGTGCGAGCACAAAGAGGCGAGGCGAGGCACAGAGGCCGGCTCTATTCGGCGAGGAGAACAGGTGGGAAGAGAGCAATCGGGACAGGGGAAGATGATCGGATTTCCCGTTATAAAACGTTCAGCGTGTGTGTTTAAAGCGTGAGGCCGCAGATGTGCTTTGCTGCACAGTCAGAACAGATGAAAACCCAAAAAGCCAATCTGAGCTGATGTGTGTTTTTCTCCTTCATTCATTGCCTTGTTCAACTTTTTTCCACTTTTGTTTAAGGCAACAACTGAAATACTTGTTTACATCTGTTACCAGGCTCCCAGTGGCCGCACCGCTGCTTCTATTCAGCGGGTGAATCGCAGCTTATCCTGCTGAAACTGGAAAAAAAAAAAAGTTATACGTGAAATCTAAGTTGTAAATCATGCTGTCAGATGCCGTCAGAGCTGCAAGGTGAACGAGGGCGTCCGCGGGTCCCTCGCTGTGTGGGCTGGCTGACTGGCTGGCAGGGACAATAAGCCATACTGTTTTGACCTGCCCCGTCTGTCCCAGTGCCAGGTTCACGGACATTCAGACGGCTCCCCTCGCCCCCCCGACTCCACAGCTGAGGCCGAAACTTCAATCCAGAGGCTCCGCTCCACAAATCAGGATCCACTGCCTTTTGAGAAACTTTATAACTTTTAACCAGCTCCGTTTTCATTCAACTATGCCATGAGCGTCATACTAATACAGTACTGTGGAAATCTGAAACGGCCGAGCCGAACTGAGCAGTCATGATGGAAACTTGAGGTGTCGTTGATAACCTCTGAATGTAGCATTCCAGCTCCCCCACACTGCATTGCATTCACGTCACAACACCGCTGTAGTCCGAATCACCTGCCGCCCCCCCCCAGGTTGTCAGTTTCTCCATTAGCTAACATTGCTAACGCTAGCTGATATCAGTGTTGCTCGGGGCCCATGCAAGGCGAGTGCCGTAACTCGTTCGCCATTCTTATGTGTTTTTTCCCCACAAACTGGCCACTACCAAGACCGCTGAATGCTGACACAGCACTATACCACTTGACACCAACGCTGTATTACAATTGGATGACAAACCTCATAGAAGCTGCAAGGTCAGAATTCTTCTTATGGCGTGCTTTCACATCGCCATCTTTTCTTTTCACACCTGTAAAGACTCCATCTGTTGTGCTTTAATGTACTGTAAGTGTCTATTGCACACCCGACCATGGCCTTGTTTAACCTGCCAGCCCAAACTCCATTTTTTGGGCATATCCAGATTGTATCCAGATTGATTTTATAAAGTCTGGACTTTAAAAAACCCACATGAAACATGATGTTTACAAACCAGATCCAAGCCACATTTGGAGGTGGTTTGAAATGCCATAACAGTCAGATTTCTACAGACGCTGCGGCCGCTCAAACTGAATTTCAAAGTGTCTTTGGTGTCATTCACAATGTGACACAGAACAACTTTGAAACCGGAGTGACGGAGCTAACCAGTGCAAACCGCTTTACTGACCAGTGGAGCGCCGGGTAAAGAGAAAATCATTTGACCGTAGAGCGTGTGCAGTGGACACTCCTGGCGACATGGCCGGCCAGCTGAAAGAAAAAATGATTTAATCTCGCAGCTCATTCGGATAGTACTCAGGTAGTCAAACGAGTGATTTCTCGGGGGTCGTGACACTCCAAAAGAAATGTATTCACGGTTTTACAGCCAGCACTTTCACAATGAACTGCCGCTGCTGTTTAGCTTAGTTTAGCCACACATCTAGTCACGCATTGTGACGCATCTACACTGCTAAGCACATGAGCTTGGGGCTAGCTTGTTAGCATGCTAACATCAGTAGATCTCTCTGCAAAAACACCACACAGATGTCATGACACTGAATTCTTTTCACATTCTGTTGATAGTTTTAGATTTATTGATTTGATTTTTTTTTTAACATTTACGACAAAAACTCTCACATATTGCCCCTTTAACCATTTGGATTTAATAGTTTGTGTGATTTATACTCCTGGTAAAGCTCCTGAGTATAATTTATGAGAGAGAGGTGAACCTGAGTATTGCTGCTGTATTCCTATGACTGCTGTCGCTAATGAGCTCCCAATGACCTGATCAGACTTCACGGTGCTGTAACACATATAGTCTAATGGGAATCTCCCAACAGAACCACGTGGACTTGATTAAGGCTTCTAAAAATACATCCATAAAGTCATGAATGTATACAGTATGCTGTCTGCTTGTAAGTGAGAAGGAGAGGGAGGCGTGTGTGTGTGTGTGTGTGTGTGTGTGTGTGTGTGAGGAGGAGGAGGGATGAGGGGGGGTGCTCCACGTTTGAGCCAATGGGAGCAGAGCAGCGCTAATGTCATTTCTCGACGCCTGAGCTCGGTGCCAGAGCTGCGCAGCGCTCAACCCTGGTGAACGTCCCCTCCGACTCCTGTCTCTATCCACGACCATGCACTGACAGTCCATCGAGCTGATCCAGGACTCGGAAGTTGCGAGGTGGTGTTTTGTTTTGGATGCGGTCAGCCCGGATGCCTCCAGAGTCGTGATATCGCTCAGATTAAAAAAAGAAAAAAAAAGAAAGAAAACGGAATATTCAAGACTCACCGACTTGTTGCTTCTGAGAGGTGAGTGCCTCAGAACTTTTACAATAATTTCCTTTGGTGCTTTTTTTGTTTTTTGTTTTTGTTCCTCCTCTAAATGTTGCAGCCATGCAAGTGCGCACAGTTGAGAGTGGGTGTGCGGGGTTTAAATAAGAAGAAATAAGACATCATCAAAGTGAAGGGGATTGGAGTGATTTGCCTCTTCGTGACTTCACACCAAAGCGAGAAGAGAAGAGTTTATTTGAAGGAGGAGAGAGAGAGAGAGAAAAAAAAAGTGAATCTGTGGTGGCTGAGTCCAGCTTTGGAGAGTTGCGTGTGCGTAAAGACGCGCGCAATGGAGGAAAAGGAGGAGGGGAGCGGAGGTCGCGTTCAGGTTTCCAGATGTGTGAACTCAGCTGTTGCTTGTCACTCAGGTGGTCTCCCTCAGTTTTTTTCTCTTGTCCGTCTTGCGGGTTTGACTTCAGAGCCCCCCCACCCCATCATTTTTTTTTCGCGCAGCTCTTGGATCACCTCGGGATCGAAATCGGCGATGACAGACCGCAGACCCGACGTGAAGCCACATCACTTCAGCCGCACGGAACAGTCGGCCGTGCGAGGCGCTTTTTTTCCTTCTTTCTCTTCTTCTTCTTCTTCATATTCAATCAAACTCCAGACTGAAATCTTTTTTAAACAAACTTTGAAGTGTTTTCCCCCAGTCGAGTCAGATTGTTCCAAGCTCATGTGAGAGTGATCTCCGTGTCATCTCACTCATCTGTCTTTGCTTTTGAGATCTCAAACTGCGTAAAAAATGTGTTTAAAGAGCATTTAAAAATATATTTTTATTTGAGTCCCAGTGACGTCTTTAGATTTAGACTTTTCAGCGCTGTGTGATCGGTATTGAAGCCAGTGGTGGCACCTAGTGGCTGGAGAGGTTTGTGAAGATGCTGCAGCAAGCTTTGGATCCTGAAACATGATGGAAAACGTGTCTGCTGACAGGACCTCTACTTGATCTGCAGTTAAAGGTGCATTCCGTAGTTTTGGGGGAATACATTTCAACCAAAAAGAGACAAATCTTTGCAATGCATGAACAAACTAAATGAACAAACTGGTTTAGTTTTCGTGGCTGGACAAACTAACTGACCTTAAAGGACAACACAGTTACATACTTTGTTTACGTGTGGCGGACCCTGACACCTTTCCAGCTTCAAACAGTGTGTGAGATCAGCTTGTTTATTAAGTTACATAGAAAATGAAGATCTGAGTTTGTGTTATTATCTCATTTAATATTCTAAATATTAAAATTCTGAGTCTGATTAAGATTTCTTTCTCAGAACTACATGGAGCCCCTTTAATCGCTTGAAATAATCCGATTTTGAACAGCTTTCCATTGCAGTCTGCATTGGAATGACAAACTGCTGCAGTGAGCCGATCCAGGATGATGATGAGAGCAGCCCGGGATCAGGTGACTGAGGTGTGTCCCCCCCCTCTGTGGGGGGCCAGTCAGCCAGACTGTGCCGCACTTTGCTGGGGGTACACACTCTGAAATGCTAAGCCTTTGTTAATGAGTATCTGCCTGTGTGTGCGCATGTGTGTGTCCTTGTCTGTGTGTGGTACCGGGCGCTAGTGCTCGTGGATCTGCCTGTGTGTGTGTGAAAGAGAGAGGGAGAGGTGTTTGGAACCAGGAGTTAAGCTGCTGTTAATTGGTCAGCCATTCGAAACCACATGGGAGAGTCGAGTCAGGCAGTAGCTGAAATGATCGGCATGTTTGGCTCGACCGCTGCCCGAGACACAACATTGATTCAATGCTTTTAATGTAAACTAAACACAGTCTTTAGTCTCTGGAGTCTTTATAATTAATGCTGTCATCTACAGTGTCTTGCGTGCAGCCGCGGAATTAGTTTAAAGGGGCTCCGTGTAACAAGTTGCGGTAATTTACATGTATTGATCACGTTTTTTATCAGCTATATGTGGGCGGTTTGTAAGGTGCCGTGAACAATTTGACCTTCGCCATGTCTCTCAGTTGCCTACACACGGCTGTGGATGATTTGTTCATGATGTTTATTACACGTTCTGGCGTGCCTCGTCTTAGCGCCTCAGAGAGCAACCTTAGCTAATGTTCGCTAGAAATGGACGCCACTACCATAAAAACTAACAGTGGGCTTCCAGCACAACACAGACATTTCCGCAGAGCCCCTTAAAGGAAATAGTTCAACATTTTGTGAAATACACTCATGCGCATTCACATTTCTGACCGCTAAATATGTAGCTAGCAGCTAGAGCAAGCAGCCTGTTAGCTTAAATATATGAAACAGGGAAAGAGCTAGCCATTTTGAACAGGGTAATAAGCTCTCTAATTATAACATTATAACATAGTATGTCATTAATTTAATCTGTAGAACTAATCCCAATGTTGGGTACAAAAACTTGAAAGGGGGCAACTCAGTTAGAAGTCTTGTGCGTCCTGAACTGTGAAGCCTGTTGGTCATTTTTTGGTAGCTTGACAATTATCAAAGGAAGCCAGGGTTGATTTTTTTTTGTCTAAACATGTCAAAGCGAGGAGAGAAGGAAGATGTTCTGGCTGAGGAGGACGTGAATCAGACGGGAGGATGTGAAGCGCCTCTTGACGAGGTGACCTTTGAGGTTTCAGTGAAGGATGACTGGGTGCGTAACGTCATACGACTGTGAGCCCAGCTCTGGCAGGAGACGTGGACAGATAATGAATGCATCCGTGACTTTTGTTTTTTTTTTTGGGGGGGGGGGGGGGGGGTGTTGATTGGTTCTCTTGGAGCCCCTGCTGACTTTTCTGTTTATGGCCGAACTGCTGAATTGACAGACTCATTTTTTGGAGCGCTGTCTCTCGATCCTTCATCCTACGGTCCTCTCTCATGTGCAACCCAGATTCTCATTCTCCAGCGGGGTTTGAGTGCCAGAGAGGAAATCCAGCCTGGAGATTGTTTTGATATTGTTGGACAGTCTCCTGGAAAACCTTTTTGCTCGGCGAATGAGGGTGTTCTGGATTTAGAGCCGTTGGCTTCCCGGCCGAAGCACCTCATCTGATCGGAGCCGTTAAAAGTGTTGAGGGGCTCAGGATGTGCCGTGTTTCACCTTTTTATGTTTTCAAGCAGAATAGAGTCGATCTAAAAGGGGATCGCTGGCGTTTAAAGCAACACAGGGACAAATCAACTCTTGAATGTGAGGAGGGAATAGAAATCTTTGCTTTTAGAGCAGTTTCTCACATTTACAGTGCATGATGTTACAAACACAAACTAATAGTGTGTACATTTTGGATGAGTTGCTGCTGGCCAACTCTGACAGCATTCACAGATTTCTTCTGTCCCGCTGTTTGAGTTGGAGCACAGATTGGCATCAGATTAAATAAATGGAACCAATAAGAAACATAAACATGAATGTGAAGTGTGTGTGTGTGTTTGCATGTGTGCATGTCTGTAAAAAAAGAGAGAGAAAGAGAGAGAGAGACCTCCATCTATTACTCAGTCAACACTGTTCAGTCTGTGCGCCGCTGTCAGCCTAATACCTCCGACCAACATGTGTACACACAGGCAAGTTTGTGCTGTCACACTGGAATTAATCGAGTGTGGGGTTGTGTAAATCATTCCAAACCTCAGAAAACACCCTCGCACACTCGGACACACACACACACACACGTGCGTGCTTGCCAAGCAGCTATCCCCTGCAGTTGTGCATGAAGGGCCAAACAGAGTGAAGGGGCCAATCGCTGAACAGCAGAAACAGAACAGTGAACAATAAAAAAAACAGACATTTCCTGGAAGAAGGGAGACAAAACGAGTCTCAGAGTAATATTCAGCATTTCTAACGCTTGGACCACCCAGCTGTACCAGCTATCAGCAGCATTAGTGTCATAGCAGTGGGAGATTGCATACAACCAGTGCTGGGAGCAGCCTTGACCGAGCAAAAATGCCAAACATTTCCTGATCATGGATTCTCAGATGTGAGGAATAGATCCATCCATCCATTTCTCCCCTGACATTCTCGAATGCCGTTTTGCTGTGTTCCAGCTTGCAAGTCTTACAAAAGTAGGGAATCGGAAAAAAAGTTTGTTTCACCGCTCCATGATTGATGAAGATGACAAACAGCGGAAACTTGGTAGCATGTTTGGCCATATTTCAATGTAAAACAACACATCTGAATTAGCTAACATTAGCATACAACCACTTCCTAGCTAACATTAGTTAGTTTGATTACAGCGTGTTTCACTTCCAGGCTTAAATAAAATGCATCGTAGTTGTGTGTTGTTCATTTTATGCTAATAGTTTTATTATCAGCAACTGAAATGAGAACAGCTAACGCGAGCATTCAAGCTCTTCCTTGCTAACATTACCGTTTGCTACGTGTTACACAAAACAATAGTAAAGGCTTGAATTAACTCTGAACTAACAACAAACATCGTGGACACATTTAGTCAGGAAGTGAAACACACTGGAAGTAATCAAACAGTAGCTAGGAATGGTTGAAAGCTAACATTAGCTAACAGGTTATCAAGCATGTTGTTGTAGCTTGAATATGGTCTGATGTCCATCCACATTTTCATTATTCTTCACCTTTTCAGTTTTGGGAGGTGGTGAAAATAAAACTTTTATTGATTCCTAAGATGTACAGGACTGGAACACGCCAGTACAAAGTTAGTGTTTCCCGCTCTGAGCATGGCGTGAGAAGAAAATGGGCGCCCTGTGAATATGGTCAGTTACTCAATTTTCTTTAATTACATATCATAAATGGGGAGTTTTCGACTGTAAAAAGCAAAGAAAAGATGTCAGCAACGGTTCCGAGCAATTACGATGGGCGCGTTTTCGCATTTTTTAGACTAAACAATCAATCAAGACACCAGCTGAAAATGTAAATGATCATTTTCCGCAGGCCTGACATGGAAATGGTTGTGTCAGAAATGTCTGTCCAAGTTCAGTCTTGTTTGAGGGAAATATTGCCCCATAAATGGTGAAAGATAAGCTAATACTGTATGTGTTTATTGGCTTACAGTAGCCATAAACCATGGCGAGGCAGAGGAGGTGAAGGGTGCAGTGTGTAAATGTGTGTGTCGGGGCGCGGGGGGGGGTGAGGCTGGAGAAGCAGTCCTTGATCTTGCGAACACTAATCGTGATCCTTGTGCTCATTGAGTGGTTACAGACCAAACCCTGCAGGCCGCATTGGCTCCCCAAGCCTGGTATTATGGTCAGCTTGTGGGGAGGAAAAGTAATCCAGGGCTTAGAAGCCTATCAGACACTGAGTAATGGACTCTGAGAGGGAGTTGCACTCGACTCTGTGTTAAAACTTGTAGCGGAGCTGAAACAAAGTTGCCCCCAGCGCTTGCTAAGCGATGCAAAGCTGAGGTGTTGTTGAGAGTTCCTGACTCGTGCCTCCGAGTGAGAGTCGATTTGGCACCACCTTAATTACCTATACACACAGCTCTATTTGATGATGATTAAAGCCACTCACACACACAGATACGCACACAGACACACACACCTGCCCAGACACTGCCAGTCGCCAGCCGCAGTGGTTGTGGAGACATTAAAGGTGATGATTATTAGATGATAATAATTAAAAGGCTTTCAAGCTCTAAGTAAAGGTAAACAGTATAGATAGAAGCAAAAGTCTCATATAGGAAGACGAGATTGCGAGAGAGCGCGACAACCACGTAATTATTCCCAGTCAAATGACCACCCTGAGGCAGAGCACAAATGATAGCTTTCAGTTTTGTTTTTGATTTGGTAGGGAACATAAAAAGGTCTCCATAACAGATCACTCGTGCGATGTTGCCACTGCGATGTGAAGCTCGATCGCGTCTCACAGTCTGACGTCTGGTGGTTTTTCGTGTCTGCAGCTCAGGCGGTGGACCACCCCTCTTTTCTAAATCCAATCCGATAATGTCATAAACGCAGAACTGAAAAAACAAAAAACAAAAAAAACAATCTGGCTGTTGTTTGTGAAAAGCACAGCGGTTTACGTGCAAGCAGTGATGTCGTGAGCCCGGCGGGCGTGATCAAAACATCGTTCTCTTCTATTAACGCCGTTCAAACTTGCAGCCGTTTGCATCACGCAGGACGTTTATTCTGAAACGTGTCCTGAAATGAGAGTGACACCTACTCTTTTTGGCATGAGAACAAAGTATACTACGGATATTAGATGCAGAAAGCCATTGCTTTCGAGCTGTCGTGTCAAATGTAGCTGCGTTTGAAAGACAGGACCAGGTTAAAAACAACATTAAAATGATCATATTCATAAATATACCAAGGGGAAATATTTTCTATGTGTTTTGGATCAATGTTTGGCTGGGGGCATCAGGAAAACATGACTTAGCTCCTGCTTAGTCTGTAAATTGGTCTCATGTGGGCTCATGTGTTGGACTCTGATCCTGAGGCTAAAGACGAGGTCCAGAGCCGAATGTCTCATCTCAGGCCTAATCAGAGACAGTCTGCTTCCTCTCTGTCTTTCCCTCTCCCTCCATTTCTGCTTAAAATGACACAAGATGTCCACATGAATCCAACTCCGTTTTGTCCGTCTGATTCAGTAAACAGCGGCAGACGAAGAAGAGAAGGATTTCTGAAGTTGTGCAGTTTCATGAAGACATTCCTGTGACGAAGCTCTTACATGACATTTACGTCAAAACCTCTGCTGTTGGGTGGTCGCCTGTCTCTGTAACACTCTCTGGAGACGAGCCCTATCTGTCACTGTATCTCCATGTAGCCTCATGCAACCCCAGAGGAATACGTCCAATCTGATGGCACTCAGGAGTCAGGAAATGGCCTGTTGTGATAAATGCTGTATAAGTGAGGGCGGGGAAGACTGCAGGAGTTTCATCAAATTCGCCAAAAGCTGAGCACTCGCCTTTGCCTCAGCACTAACAGGCGTCATGCTTTAAAGGCACAATACGTCAGAATTTTAGTTGAAAATGTTCAGAAATTGGCTAAAATATCATGATGTCTGTATATTGTGATGCAAGGATATCTAATGAAGTTAGCATGCTAACCATGCTAGCCCCTGCCAATCCTGGTGCAGAGCACGTGTGCTAGCGATGTAAGCAGTAACCTTCCACTCATCCTCGCCCAGTCCCCAGACTGAGGAGACATCTAGTTAAGACATTTACCGTTAGCAGCAGTTAGCGGTTACTCTGGTAATATGATGCCCCCTATTGGATTTACATGTGAACTTCCAACATATTGCACCTTTAAGTCTTTAAGTACATTAAAGCTGCTATAAATTATATTATCATAGTGACAATTGATCAAGTGAATATGTGCAGTGTGACCGCTGTCACTCTCGAGTGCCAAAGCCACAAAAGAGAATGGTCAACTGAATCTGAAGTTCCTCTCTGCTGTACAGTGTGTTTAGCGCCTTTGAGCTCCATGTTTTGTATTTCTGGTTATGCAACTTTATTATTTTGAACTAAACATTATGCTTTTAATGGCACCAAAATAGCAAAATTCAATATCAAATACATGGAATCAATCGTCACACCACAATATACTTTGAACCTGATGCCCCCGGCGCTCCCAAGCAGCCAAAAATGTGATACTGCGGCTTTAAACTACATCTGCATGTGCACGAACCCACATGCCATGCATTTTTCAATGTTATATTCGCCTAAACGTTCCTCTTATATAACATTAACAAGCCCCCCCCAACTGCTGTTGCGCTCTGCAGCAAGTAATCAAGAGGCGGCGTATCCCCTCAGCTAGGACAAGAGGGAGAATGTAACAGATATTCACTCGTGGTGGTTAGCTGATGAAAGCTTGGGGCTTTCCAAGCGCTCGTCGCAAAACCAATACAAACAGTGATTTGACAGCCGTCTGGGTTTTGGCACAGTGAGATCCATCCGCTTTTCCCCCCTTTTTTCTTTTTTTTTTCCCGCCTGAGAAACAGAGCTTAAATTGCCACTTGCATTAATGAGATGGTAAATAAATGTCTTTTGTGTTTACACTAATGACCTTGAAAACCAGACAGTTAACTTGGGGGGAGGTCGAGGCGTTCATTATCCCAAACCAGCCACCCGTGAAATCCAACATGTGCGGGCTTGTTTGTTTGTGTACGCGATGTATGTCTCTGTGCACGTTTGCTTGTTTCCATACGTTTTTGATTCACGCAGTACTTCACATACATCCTGTAGGGGTGTGTGAATGACTGTGTGTGCAGGTTCCCTTCACGGAAAGCCCTCAAGAATTCCCCCTCAGGGGCCTTTTCAGACATCTGGTTGCGGACGGACAGCTTATATCTCCAAGTAATATGTCCAGTTAAGCCTCTGGGAGCCGCCGCAGTGCACATCATTACAGCCTTCCTCCGGCTTTACTTGGAGCTCCGCTGAAACCCTATCGTTTGCTTCAGAGGGGTACAAATATGCTGTATATCCTTTTATACTACTTCCTCCCCGGCCCTCGTCCCATCTGTTGCAGATTAGTCTTCAGTGTGTGTTTAGAGAACTGAGCCTGTCGCCAAGCGGGACAGATAGTAAACCCAGAAGGTTTTAGTCAGAACTGTCAGGTAGGTCTGAATTAACAGAGAGGCCAACTGAGGATATGGCTGGCTGAGAGGAGAGGCTGGGGGGGAGTAACGGGGGTGAGGCAGGCTCCAAAATTACACAGCGAAGCCCACCAAAAGGTCTGTCTGTTTACCCGTGAACCTCAGGCCCGCTACTCGAGGGTCAGTGTGGAATGCCAACAGCGGCTGCCTGGCCAAATTCAACCGCAGTCCCTGGGAGAGGAGGGGAGGCAAACAGTCCCCGCAAGACGGCCAGTCACGCCACTCTTCCCTGTGATAGTGGTGCTTATTTAAGCACGGAGCTCAAAGTGACTTTCACATGACACGCAGCCTCGATATCTGGCGCCCCCGTGGCATCCGAGCCCGCCACCGAAATGTTACCGGGCTGAGCCGATATCGCTCAGCTGTTTTTTGTAATCCGTCTCTATTCAAAAATCTCTGACTCAGTAACCCATATGAAGCTGAACAAAAAAACACCTGGGGAATGAAGCATCTAGAACTGAAGGCTATATGGTTTCACACACACACACACACACACACATTCCCTTTGTCAGACACTATGCTCTCGCCTTGAGAACTGTGCCAGCCCATGTAGGCCAAACTGCACAGCCGGCGTGTGACAAAGTGCCCCCGAGGCCGCGAACTTGGTCGGACCTGCCGTTCCCAGCTCTTGCTGTCTTTCCAGTGCTAAATTATGGGAAAGTGAGGGTGCTGGTTGTGTAATACACAGCCTGTATGTGTGTGTGTGTGTGTGTGTGTGTGTGTGTGTGTGTGTGTGTGTATGTGTGTGTAAGTGTGTGTTTGTCTGTTCCGCTTGACTGATGTGCCATCCCCTCCAGGGTCCCTGTCATTAAACCTCTGTGTACACAACCCCAATCCCTGGCCTACATCTATCTCTTATTCAGAATTCATAAGGGGGGGGGGGTTGTACACACACACACACACACACACACACACACACACACACACACACACACACACACACACACACACACATAACCACACAGACACACACAACCGCATACAGCAATTCCCATACTGAATGTGATGCAACGCTGCTGCTTGTCTTGCAGGATATGTCATCAGATGTATCTGTTTTTACATTTGCTTCTCTCTCTCGGATTTGTTTTTCTTAAGCGATTGCCTCTATGTAATTTGATTGGCACAGCTCATTAAAAGCCCTGACTTCTCTGTTTGATTTGGCTGCAACGTGTGACACGCTGTTAATCACTCAGACGGATGCATAGACTGATGAACGAACTGCACGTAACAGTGATAACGAAACCTGCATCATTTGCGGCTCTGAGTTAAAAAAAAAAACAAAAAAAAAACAGGTTTATTCTGACATGAGCAGCTGCAGCGTGTCACTTTTATTTTCCTGTGAACAAGAACAAGAGGAACTGGTTTCTTTCTGGTGTTCTTTTCCTTTTTATTGTTGCAGTGCATTTGTGACTTTTGGGCAAGCTGGGATGTTTCAGTGTTATCCTTTATTTACAGTTTGTGGGTCGTACATCAGCAGCCAAAACATGACCTCTGTGCTTTTCTTGCTGTTCAAGTGAAGCAGAACTGAAGCACCACGTACCATTTCCCTGTCAACAAGAACAAGACGATCTGGCTCTTGACATTTTTCATTATTATCATCGGTCTACTGCTCACCACTGTGCCGGTTACACATTTCTGTCTGGTCCCCCTCTTTTGTTCAAGAGTCATTTTACATGCTTTAGTGCTCTAAAAACACATCCTTTTTTTTTCAAATGTTGAGGACTGCGTTACTTTATTCTCCCTCTGTCTGCAACACTCTGTTTCAGCTCCTGTCTCTTTAAGGCCCCGGTCTTCTCTGATTGGTCAGCTCACACATACGTGACCCTGCACCGCTAACAACAAAAAAGCAGCTCTGCTTAATCAATTCTTATGTGCCACACTGCAAATGTGTAACTCTATGATGTAGTGTGATGTCACAGAGTTACAGAATAAAGGGTTTAATACTGCCAGAGCGTTTAAGGAGCAGTGTTTTATGTGGGAGTGGACTTATGTTGGTGTGGACTCTGACCTGTTTCACTTTCAAGATCTTTTACATGATGTATAAAACACTCAAGGAAAGGGGAAAAAAAGCGCTGTAAGACGCTTGAAGTGGGAAGAATGTGTGAAACTATGCCCTTATTCCATCCTAATTCCTTGTATTATAATGGATTGGTCACACTGTGGTCAGCTGAGAGTGATTTTCTTTAATGTTGCTGGCAATTTTTAGCTCCACCAGAGAAGGCACATCTGTGTTTCAAAATATGACCCAACAAAAGTCCAGAATTCATTCGATTTGGCAGGTTAATTGTTTGCATGTGGCGATCAAACCTTGGATGCCCTGGACGAAAAATGTGAATACAGGAGGAAGAAGACTGTGTGCACTGTTTACTGCTGCCAAGCCTTTATTATTGACACCATGCACTGTCTGAAGAGGAGTGTGTAATTTGATATGTAGCTTGCCTGTGGTGCTTCCAGAAATTACCAGAGAATCTAGGATCGAAACTAAAGATTTATTGCACAAACAAGTAGTCAGACGATTAGTTTTTGTTCAGAATAAATTGATTAATATATTAAATGTATTTTTAAAATGTGACAAATGCTCATCACAACTTCCCAAAGCCCAAAATGACCTCCTCAAATTGCCTCAAAAAGCAGCAAATCCTTACATTTAAAGGGTAACTCAGTGTGTTTACAGGTGTTGGGGAGTACTACTGCATATGTGAAAAAAATAATATAAAGTATTTTGTGGTTCCAGATGAAGCCACATGTAATAAGATAAATTGCATTCAACGATGCCAGTTGCATTGTGGGCAATGTAGGCAACATAATTAGAAAAGCATACTACGAGTTTATTAGGAGTCATATAGTTTATAAACAAATGTTCAACATCAGTACAGCAGAACCAGAGAAATCACCTGTTTTTATTCCATGCAGTTTTTCCTTTTCAAAACATGGTGCCTACATTACCCATGATGCCACTGACTTCATAGGAGTTTATCAAACTAAATGCAGCTTCCTCTGGAAGAGGACACGAAATACTTTTTACCACTTTTTTTCACATATGCGGTAGCACTCGTAAAGACCTGTTAACACACATAAAGGTGGTAAAATTGGTGGAATTGCCCTTTAAGAAGCTGGAACCAGCAAATGCCATAAATGATCATGTCTGTCATCAAAAAACTTGGGAACTAATTGCTGCAGCTCTAATAAAAGCAGCGCAGACTCCATCCGTTCCAACGAATATGTTTCGCAAAGGAAACATCCCGGGTTCGTTCTTAAATTACAGGTTATGGAGTGTGTCTATTATTATAGGTACACAGCAGCAATTAATGTAGAAATTCAAGTGCGTGTGTTCAGTGCCGTTGTAGAGTGATTTACATTGCAATGTGGGAACAGCATGCTCCGAGACCTAGGTTACCATTATTTTGAAATGCAGTAATCATCCATACAGATATAAAACCTGATGAAACAGTCTGTATCCAAGAGGATGCTTCGGCTTGGCAAGACATTTTAGCCTACAGGGAGCACCAACCCTTGCATGCAGTCCTTTTCAGGTAATGACACGTATTTAGCAGTTTAAGTGAGGTCGACGCTGCCAAATCATGAAAATAATGATGATGATAAAGAAGGAGTTACCTTCTAATCACGTACTGTAAAAAAAGCCCCTGTACCGTTTTTCACCGTAGTTCCTCAGCATACTGTAATCAGCCTGTGAGTAGCGAAGGGATTTACAGAAAATCCACTTGAACGTCAGAGTAATTGGCCGCATGTGCACCGACATCGGCCCAAAGCACAATGTAAAATTGACAGGACACATGTAAGGGCTGAACAGAAGCTGCATTGAAACAGCCATTACTTTCAATTTGCAGTGATTTATCCAAAATGAGATCCCTACTGTTTTGGAGGAGAATGAATAGAGCCTTTTAAAAGCGTCTGTTGGTCGTACGCTGGTGACTGAAATCTGCTCTAGTTTTCCTACCCCCGGAGCAGATCGCTTTATTGATCTTGTGAGAAATCACAAGCAGCCGCTGCAGATGGAGCATCCGCCTGCAAAGGTTTCCTCTCTAGTAAAAAGAAGGGTCGGCCCAGAACTGAAGCTGGAAACGCATTTGAACTCGCGCTGGCAATACAGAAAGAGTCAGGGGATCACCGGAGTCATTAAGGGTTCATCCTCTGGGCACCATAAATGTTTGTTTAAAATTATATTGCAATCCATCCAACGGTCGTTGAGTTATTCTAGTGTTTTCTGAGGTGCAAACTGACTGAGAAGGGGAAAGAGGTCTGAACAAGCAGAATCTTACCCAAAGCTTTCCCAACCCAATCCCTACCTAAGCTCCCATCACAGGTACTTGACAATTTCCTCCATTTTACTGCACTTTTATAGCCGCTCCCATTGTCCCAGAGGTGTGTAGGTAACACCCTGCGGCGGTTAAAGAATCTCGGGCAGAGGGTTTTATGACCTGAAACTTAAATCACGCTCGGCCTGGGAGTGTCAGGGAGTCTTAACAACGGACTGGCGAGACCACTGAGCAGCACCTCTGCGAACTTGAAGCGCGGCGGGCGGGTCGAGCCAGCGGGCCCGGTTAGCGGCAGCTAAAGATCTGTTTCCTGGTGTGAAAGGCTGCTGAGAGGTGTCTGTCAGCGTGAATGGGGGCTGAATGGGGAGGCATAATGGATGTGAATTGAGACGCGGATCTGAGGTCTTTATGTGAGGCAGATATGTGTGTGTGTGTGTGTGTGTGTGAGCGTGTGTGAGCTGGTTTGTCAGCTGTTGTGCATGTGGCCTTTGTAAGTGGGACGTCGCTGATTACAATCAGAAATAGATGCAGTCGGGATACAGATACTGAAAGTTTTTATTTGTTAAGCCACTTGTAGAGGGGTTTTTTTCTTGCTTGTGTTAGTTTAGATATATTAAAAGAACAATTACCAGACCAGAAATGTTAAATATACTTTAAAGACAGTTTTCAGTAGAAAATCAAGTGCACTCTAAGAGTTTGAGATGCCCCCATGGGGACTTATTTTTCTGAGCTCTCATCTTTGGTTCAGCAGTGTTACTCCTTGTGTTGCTGTGGGACTTCTTGAAGATTGTTCCTGTAAAAAAAAATCAGCAGGTACAGTAGGGTCCAAAAAGTCTGAGACCGCAAGTAAAAATACTTAAATGTTGCATTTGTTTTGGATGTGAATGTAATTTTTTTGCTTTTTTTCCTTTTTGCTTTGACGACATCGTGCACTTGAGCCGGTATGGACTCCACAAGTTGGTGCAAAACCTGATGATTTATTTACATTATCCTGGCACGATTTGTTCCGCAAGATAGACAAATTACGCTACTTTACATTCAACAGTATTATTTGAATGTTGCTGAGCAGTAAAAAAGTTGCCATTATTTCCACTGATTCCTTAATCTCATTTCCGGCTCCTGTAATAGTGACGCTCTGGGATCGTAGGTCGGGTCGGTCACCTTCCCAAAGCATCAGTATTTAACAAGTTGGGGACGAGACTCAAAAATCAGCATTCCAACAAAGCGGACCTTTAAAGCCTTTGTTGCTTTCAATCCCATGTATGAGAGTTGTTTCGCAATCTTGTGTGTTTCATCAGCTATTTTTGCTTTACGCTACTTTAACATCAGGAATGGTCTCCGCGCTCTGTTTGAGTTTGGCTGTTTATGTGACGAAAAAAAAACAAGCCTGGACACGTCCCTGTCCTCTGTTGGTGTCTGTTTCGAATAACCAGAGGGACATCTCACCTGATATTTGCATTGGAAGGGATCAGTTAAACCACTTCTTGCCTCCTGGGGATGAGGCACAGTGCTGCGGCTGCTGGAGTCCAGGTGTGAACGACCATTGTAAATGAAAATGAAGCACGGCGCTGCAGAGGGGAGCACGTCTGTGCAGCACAGCGAAGGTTAAGAAAAGGCCAAGTTACCAGTCGAGTTGTGTTCCAATAGATAAATGAAATGTGCAGCCAGAAAGAGTGAGTATGTGTGCCTGGTATGTGTAAGAGTGTGTGTGTGTGTGTGTGTGTGTGTGTACAGTGAGTGTGTAGTCCAGACTTGGTCTTGGATTTCAAGAATAGAAAAGGCCACTAGATCTTGTCTGCTCTACGAGTTTGCCAAGGAAAGAAAACTCTGCTCCGAAAGTCCTTTGAGAGACTTGATCAAAGGATTGTGACGAAATTGCTTGTGACTTGGCTTGGCTAAAGGCCGGACTGTTATTTTTGGACAATAATGCCCTTTTAAATAACACTGGATATCAGCCAGAGGTTCCTCCATGAAATCAGAGTCATTTTCATTTAAAGTCAGTATGTTTCTCTGCTGTGGAACAGTCCGGGGTCGATCAGTCAGTCTGAAATGGCTGCTCAAGGAAAGTTTTTTGCAGTTTTCTTACGTATTTGTGCACATGTGCTATTTTTGCGTCGTGTTTTTGTGTTTGCTAGCACTCGGGTCAAAGGCCACCGCATAAACCCTCCATTAGTTAGTTCTTGCCTCATGGGCCTCGGACATGTGAATGAGACCGGGGTATCATCCATCCAGCACATGTCCAGCGGCTTTGCAGAGCGCTGATACATGAGGTCTTTGCCCTATAGGGGCCATTGAAAATCTCAGTTTATATCGCAAAGGCAGAAGTTCTGGTCTCCTAAAAGATATTGCCGTTGTGGTCCTACAAAATTGAAAGCCGATGGAAAAAGTCCATTAATCCAAGTTTTTGAGCGCTGCAATTTGTATTTCTGACAACTAACCCATTCGTTAACTCATACAGAAAGCACACGTCTACTTTGAACAGCAAGGCTCCCGTTTTAGTGTAGCGTTCACCCGGCATCCAATAGGTTCGATTTGAACTCTTGATACTTTCTGCCCTGCTGCCCTTTCTCCCCTCGGAGAGGAAGCAGAGGAGACAACAAGGTCAACTCGCCTCTTGTGCTTTCCAAAGAACTGCGGGTCTTTGCCCACAAGTCTAACGTGCTGATATCTGCCTATTGTCTGGGGATAAAGCCGATCATCCTCTGACCTGTCCTCTATTCACACCACAGCATCCCTCACCCGCTCTTTGTCTATTTCGTACCATGCACTTGTCGTTTTTTTCCCCCTTCACCTCGTACCCCAGAGCTTTTCGGAATGCATATCCAGATAAATATCTCAGGAAACTCAATGCACATCTTTCGGAGGGTTAAAACACAAAGTGGCTTTTGCCGAGTGGCGCCAAAGGACCCCGTGGAAAACTTGAGAGCTTCCTCTGAGAGGTTTACCCTCTGACTGGGCTGCCAAGCTGCTCTCCCTCCTCCCAGTCAAACTTCAAATATGCGCTGGGGTGCCAGGAAAGAGGGCCGGTGCTGGCGAAGCACACAGACGATCCCATCCCCATGCACAGGGAGAATCTCTCGCTTTATCTGGCTCCCCTCAGCTGGTTAGCTCGCGGAGTCGTTTCTCATTTGTAACAGGTATCTTGGCATGTGACAAACAGCTCCGTTGCCCTCTCCACAAGTCACTTTGTGGGGTTGTCAGGGGAGAGGGCGCCTTTGTCCACCGGACAATCGGGTAAACTCATTTGTCATTTTAGACTCCGCAAATGAAGCGGTTGCTGCTTTTCAGCCCTTCACAATGACGGATGGTGCGGAGCCCGTCCAAGTAAATTACATTACAGACTTCCCCAGGCATATCAGCGGATTGTTTTTGTTTGTATTTTGTTTACTATTTTGTGTGCCGATGGTTTTTCAGCACTTTTTCTTCGTACATGTCACGGGCAGCCTCACACATGTCACGTTCTTCACACAGTGGATATCTCGTCTCATTTCGGAGCAAAACTCTTCACTCCTAGCTCTGCTGGATTGTCAGGAGTTTCCTGAAGTGAAGTGCTCTCTGACAATAACATCATTGTGATGCCGCACCGAAGTGAGAGATGACAACGAGGGACCCCCTCCCCTCGCGCTCATTCAAGATTTCCGAAATAGGAAGGGGGGGATTATCAGGGGACGGGGTGAGCAGACAGGTCCCCTGCGTGAGAAACTCCCTGAGATGGATGAGGCCGACTTGGGAGGAAGCACAGTCAATATTTAACCAGAAAAATCCTCAAGAGGACACGAGGGGGTTTAGTGTTGGGAAGCCATTTGCTGCTTTCCAATGACTCAGTTCCTCTAAATCCCAGCTTTTCAATGATTGATTTAAGTAATCAATAGTTTTTATATTCACAATTAGCCACATGATAACTTGTTTTGCAGTGATAAACCAACGTGGATTGACCCCTTTTTAGAATCTTTCAGCTCCTTGTTTTGGTTTTCTGGCACACAACTATTGTTTTCATCCAAAAAATGATAAAACAAAACAACAACAACAAAAAAAACCAACCATCACATATCAGCACCAAAAACAAGATAAACAAAGTTAGCTATTAGCTGATGAACAGGAGTTGGTGGAGACCAAAGTTTATTGATGGGATGATGGAGCAGCTGGACCTAGAACTCTTGCATTAATCCCGGCATGTGATCTAATCAGCAGCTGAGTGGAAATTAATGTGACGTTATTAGAGCAAGTGACACGAGGTGGATCAGACAGGATGACCCCAGGAGCAGTTTAATGACTGAGAGCGGCGGGAGGGCACAGCCACTTGAATCTCAAATAGAAAAGTTTGCCTCGGAGGAATTGGTGACTTCAAAATAAACTTTTCTACACTTTTCATGCCCGCCTCAAAAAGGAAGACGAGCCGTTTTTCTTTTCCTTCAGGGTTTGAAATTGACTTTGGGATCATTTACCCTTGACTGCTTTCTCAGAAGGCGGTGAACAGCTGTCTGGCTTGTCGAACAAAACATCCAGAAAGAATAAGACCGGCTGACTGAGAGAAAGGAAAAGAGTGTGAGAGTAGAGTGGGCATGTCATCTGGCTCTCAGGAATCCTGCAGCCCAGCTAGGGGGTTGGGGGTGGGGTGGAGGGCTCGGTGTCACTCCGGAGGAGGAAGGGGTGTGGGGGATAGGTGGGGTGTTGACTGCGTGTGTGTGTGTGTGTGTGTGTGTGTGTGATTGAAGTGCAGTGGCAGGCGATTTGCTCTGGAGGGGAGGAATGAGGGAGGGGCTGACGAGGCTTGGCTGCCCCTGGAGCACACACACACACACACATACACACTCATCCACTCACTCCCACACTCACAGGGATCAGAGACACTCCAGATAGAGACGTCACCTCTCTGCCCTCCTCGTTGCTCTTTGGACTTGATAGATTTTTGGAACTGAATGAATTGCTCCCTGGCTGAGGGGCTGAGCACATCTTTTTCAGATCTTTTTCAGATCTTTTTTTGAAGAACACTTCCTGGCTGATCTGGATCTGATTTAAAAAAAAAACGTGGATCCGTTGAGCTTGATGCTGCAGAATGGTAGCCAGCCCTCGGACGTGTGCGACCAGGGGACTGTGGCAGTGAATGAGAGCTTTATGCAGAGGTGCAAAGAGGGATGCTTTTCCTGGAGGTAAGAGGAGCGCAGATGAGCACGCTTTCCTGAAAACTTTTGCAAACGCAGAAGGGATTTCTGTTGACTGAAGGGTAGGGTGGGAAAAAAAAAACCCTCCTGCCCAAGTTCCACCGTCGTCCAGCTCTGTTGGTGAGACGCCGCGCGATGGATTGTGGGGGATTTGAAAGTGAATAGCAGAGCTTGGCTCAAGATTAAAGTGCTGTGCGTCTGAGAGGCGATCCTTCATTTGTGTGTGTGTAGGTCTTGCATCTTGTGCCTGTGTGTGTGTGTGTGTGTAGGTGGTCTCACTCCAGCTGTGTTAAGTCTCCTGTGCACCCCCTGACACCCATTTGGCCTAAAAATAACACTCCTCGCCAGTCAAAGAGTGATGACCTCGGCTTTTGAACTCTACTATTTAATGGTTTTCCTAAAGTAAATCCTGTGACGTTTAGGAAAAATATTCTTTTCTCGAGCTGTTTTGGTTTCAGCAAGTGCTCAGCCGCCTCAGATCTTCAGATCTGTCCTCTGAATCTGCCACAGTTGATTAAATCTGTAACTTTGAGATGTTTAAAGGGACA
The DNA here is from genome assembly GCF_904848185.1 of Acanthopagrus latus. Classification (NCBI taxonomy): domain Eukaryota; kingdom Metazoa; phylum Chordata; class Actinopteri; order Spariformes; family Sparidae; genus Acanthopagrus; species Acanthopagrus latus. The sequence continues at coordinate 10,772,334 of NC_051052.1, read as the reverse complement.
CTATGTAGTTATGGAGAATACGCTTAAACTCAGAATTAGGTATTAGGTGATAATACAAACACAGAAATATTTATTCGTTCTATTAGTGAATAAACAGGCTGTTCTCAGAGGAAAAAAAAGGTCCCCAGAAAACTGTTTGAAGCTGGAAAGGTGGCAGGGTCCGCCACATATAAACAAAGTGTGAGAGCAAGTCGTGAAAACGAAGAGAGTTTGGGCATAAAAAAAAAAAAAAATCAGTCAATGAAGATCTTTCTCTTCTGATTGAATTTTCTACATAGTGCACCTTTAAATAAATACCTACTCAAATATTGGCTCATAAAAGTCAAACTTCTCTGTAAATCAGGCTGTATCTCTTCAGGTCGCCCGAGGTTGTGTTCACTTGGAACTATATGTGTTTGACTAACTAAGGAGAGCCCTTTTAAAAGTGTCAGTTAAGCGGGGGGAAGGCGCACGTGATTAACCGTTAGCCGGCTACATCTGGCCCCGTGTTTGCACAGGCCCGATGTTGTGACTCTTTGAATGCCTTTTTTTCAAAAAAAGAAGTTTCCCTTTTTAACCCCCTCGACCTCCTCCTGTCACGTCTCCGCCGGGGTTTTTAAAGGGGGGAATGGTTGGACATTTTGTTTTTGTTTTTCGACAAAGACGGCCTTTGTGCGGCTGCCAGTGGATGACATGGTGTAATGTGAGTTGCTGTGTGTGTTGGCTCAGGAATCCGCAGTCACCTTTCCACTGAAAACTTGCGGGGTGAGAGCTGAAGGGCAGAGGAGGACAGGCAGGAATGAGAGGATGTCGAACTATTGACAGTTCTAACAGTAAATTAATCATTTCGGTCAATTGCTGAACGTGCGCTGGTTTTTATCGTCGGTGCTTTATTTAGTCACTTATGATGGAAAAGTAATTGGGTGAAAAAACGATGTGTCAAGAAATTGAACTGAATGGGTGCACCCGGGCCGGAGCAGCCTTCTCATTCCTGAAGTCATTCCTTTACTCCGAGCTCCACACACATAATCTCACAAACAATCACCACTGTTGAGATAGTGGCTCAAAATAATCTCGGAGAAAAGAAAAACTAACTCAGTCTAATTGCACCACTTACTGGTCTTAACTAGGTTAGCTGAGATAAAGCAGAGCCGGTAAAGAAAAGGCTTCTGGGTGATAACATTATCTGCCCCCCACCATAAAACCTGATAGATTAGTCACCGAAGAACAAAGCGACGGTCGAGATACCCTTTTGTTCTGTGATAACAGTGCCGGTTTGACTTTTAACTGCGTTTGTAATCTATAAAATTCAGTGTTTGGAGGCCCTGGGCATCTTTCAACTGTATGCTAATCGGGGGCAATGCTTATATTTTCTGAGTTTTCTTGTTAGTGGGGTTTGACTATGCGGTGGAAGGTCAGACTGGAAGGTGAACTGGGAGATGACAGATTCTCATCTCATCATTTCTACAACAAGGATGAGGCTGCAACACTGCGATGTTTGGACGAAGCAAAGAAAAGATCAGGAAGAAAATTGTAATCAGTATTTTTATCACACATTTCCGCCTTTAAATATGTATTCATGTACATTTTCTAAGTTTTGCCGCCCACCCCGTTCCAATTACTGCCATACGGTCCCTAAGTAGCCGATTATCACCTGGGACAAGCCCTGGTTTTTGAATGAATTGAACCTAAATGCTCTACAGTCAGTTAACAGGCGTAACGTTTGGTCAATAGAAGCCATCATGACCTTAATGCCCCTCACAGCACTGCTTTTGTGTAAAAGATCAAACCCATGTAAAGTTTGGAGGGCCTGTGTGAAGTCCTCCGACTGTTTTGTTTCCACCCAAACAAGTTCTATTCTGGTCCGGATTTGCATGTGAAAGACTCGGAGCATGGGCGAGTCGCAAGTGGCTCCTTCGACACCTTGTGACCAAAGTGCGTCTGTTGGGAGGCAGGCTGAGGGGGCTCCGGAGAACACGGACGCCACGTCTGAGATAAGAGAGGCTGCTGTTAAAGGCGCGATGATGAGACAGATTAATCCCTATTCGTGTCACGGTTCATCTGTTATCAGCTTGTAAAGAAAATGCTCGAAGCGCTGCTGTGATTGGATTCATGCTGCAGCTGACTTTAGATTTAGACCAGTTTTCTTCAATTGCTCTTTTTTGTGCAATTTCTTGATCACAGCAGACGCGACGATCGCAGACGCTGTAAATCTCCGTCCCGGCGTATCGCGCTGGGCTGCTTACATGTGTGTACATTTTGTTCACGGCTGCAGTTAAAAGCCAGTAGCGAGGCTTTAAATTTGTAGGACACAGCAAAAGAGGCTTTATTTTAATTTAGTTTTTGAAATTTAAAGGTGCAATGTGTCAGAATTACCAACGCGATGTGAGGAAATAACAGTTTTTAAGTTAGCACGCTAGCCAGCTATCCCCAGCCTGAAGCTCCTGTGCTAGCAGCGTCCACACCAACACTGCCCTGATCCGGACCGCTAGCTGCACAGCTAACTGAGATAACTAGCTAACAGCAGCGACAGTCAGCAGCTACTGGTGATGTGCTGCCCCCTTTTTTGTTGTTTTGAGTACGAACTGGACAGGTGAGCCATTCTCACATACCGCTCCTTTAAATGGAAATACAGGAATTTAAAACCGTCTGTATTTATTCGTTTCTGTCATTTATGCACTGTAACATCAGTCCAGTCCAGCTGGCAAGAGTCATACATCGTTGTTGCGTAAGTGCATCATAATGGAAAAACCCCTGCTTTGATTTTCCATCATATATCACCCCAGGTTTGTCTTACGTTACCTTTTAAGGTGTTTCGGGCACTGTATCAAGCATAATTCTGTTGCGGATAAACAAAGGAAGTATGACACACTGCGCTAATGCGATGGAAAATAACATATCAGTGATTCTTGAGTGTGACTCAAGTGGACGAATTGAGAAAGGATGGAAATGTGTGTGATCTGTTAAGAAGAATCTTTGTTCTGTTTTTCTTCTCAGCTCTTCTCAGTGTTTGTTCAGGCTGTTCTGTTAAACTCTTAAAACACTCTGGGGAGAAACCATCATCTTGTTGAGAAACAGCGATTAAGGCTAATCGATGTTGCAGGCACACACAAGAGTGTGGAGGGGCTTACAATAAGTGCAAAAAAGAAAAACCCAGTCAGCATTATCCCAGTCAATTAAAACAATTATCGAACAGAGAGGGGATTCAAAAGGCTATTTTTAAAACTGAAAGGTGGATTCTGTAAATGTGATCCATTAAGTCCTCTTTTTTTATATCCACAGCACTCGTGTGTGGTGAACCTGGAGCGCAGTGAAAGAGGGGAGCGTCCTTCACCACGGGGCCCGGACATGGAGCCTCGCGCCGCGGGAAAGATGGGGAAGATCACCGTGGGCTTCCAGAGGAGCTCCACCTCGGACGATGACTCCGGGTGCGCGCTGGAGGAGTACGCGTGGGTGCCGCCGGGAGTCAGGCCTGAGCAGGTAGGTGCCGTGGCCTGTCACACTGCAGATACTCAAGTGCTTACGGAGTGTATTTCCCCATGTTTATAGCTCAAATACCTTAGTACACTGTAAAAAATTGCATTTTTAAACTTATTTTTGCCCCGCGACCCTGCAGAGGATTAAGCGGCGTACATATAATGTACAGATAATGGATGGATGGATGGAAACTTATTTTTGACGTGGCAAGTTTTTGCAGTGTACACTTCCTCCATAATTCCTGTACTTGTGCAGACTCTGACTTGAGGCTAGATGCAAGACCAAGTTTTAAAAGTTTGGAAAATGGTGGATTTTAACTGTTATGTTTTTAAGGTGAGGAATATGCTTGAACTCCTTGAAAAATGCTTGATTTTCAATGTGATCTGGCATAATAAACCCCTAAACCCTGATGTTAAACAAAACAAAACAAGCAAAAAACTAACCCGAACCCTATCCTGTCATATTTACTTGTAACCATCTGGCCTCTCACACCAGATTAACCCACCATTAAATAATCATTATCTGAACATTTAATCAAAGTTTATAAAAACAACCTGTAAAACAAAGGAAGTGATGGTCTACAGTGATTGCTGCTGGTATGAAGGTAGCCTGTGAACTGAATTTTTCTCTGTTGCATTTATAGTAACAGCTTAGATGTGATAAAGGCTTTAACAGTCTTTTGGTCTTGGGACCTTGAAAGTTCTTGAATGTTGCTCATGAAAAGCTCAAGGAGTCCTTCCTAGTATTTTTGATCCATTTGTGGAAGGTCATGCCTCTGGAGGACGAGAGTATAAACCTGTACAGTGACAGAACATGGTTTTAGTTCAAATAAGGTTATGTGTGCTGACCTTCTGCTCTCTGTGCCCTACCAGCGGATTAGCGGTGCCACATGCTGATGTCCAACATCTGGCTGTGGATTTTTTTCCACATTTATTCATTTTAGATACACATGTTCGGGAACTGTATGAGCTCCCCCGCATATTCCCATATTTTTAACACCGACAAATTAAATCAGTCACTGTTTCCTTTTCCCCTGTCAGCTGCAGTTATCCCAGGCAAACATTCTAGCATTTCCAGTCCATAGCTGTTTCTTATACGCGGAGAGATTTCACACTCAGGCCTGTGACTGGATCGAGATTGACGTGTTTGCCCCACAAGTGTCCCAGAACAAGGGACGCACAGAGCGGCAGTCACTCGCCTCTGAAATCCAGTCACATCTCCCCTGTCACATCTAAAGAAAAACATGAGAAAGTGTACTGATAACGCTGCTCGCGGCACCATGTCTCACTCAGAGACAGAATCTCAGATATTGCATTGTGAGAATCTGGCACTCCCGTCTTGTTTCCCACCCCTGACCGAGGTCCACAAGCGCCAATCTGCCAATGAAATGACAGAACGCGATTTCTCCTCCGTCCTTTAACGTTCATCCATCTGTCCCCGCCCGCAGGTCCAGATGTATTTCTCCTGTCTGCCGGAGGAGAAGGTGCCGTACGTCAACAGCCCCGGAGAGAAGCACAGGATCAGACAGCTCCTCTACCAGCTGCCGCCACAGGACAACGAGGTAGAGATGATGAGAGAGAGACACTGACAGTGTGTGTGTGTGTGTGTGTGTGAGAGAGAGAGAGAGAGAGAGAGAGAGAGAGAGATGGAGATAGGAGCAGTCTGCGGCAGACTCTCAAACAAGAATACAATAAGCTTCAACTCACTAACTTAATATTGGGATGACAGTGGGAAGCAGAGTAGTAGATCTCTTTAACTTTAAACCATAAAAATGTTAAGAGTCTCTCTGTGCTCACTGCTTGACTTTTGCACCTGAAACATTTTAAACTGCGCAAATACTTAAAACAAATACCGAAAAATACCTATTGCAATATGAAGGAGGTGGAAATCGCAGTTTAAGTGACAGAGGAAGCTGACGCTGGGTTGAAATGAAGGCGCTGAAAGGAGTCGAGGATCCAGTTTATGTTAAAAGTGGTTGTGAAACTATCAGTGTCAGTTCAAGTGTATGGACTGAGAGATGATGCAACGACAGGCAAGGGGGGAAAACAATGCTTTCACTAATTTCACCTCAACTGATTTCAGCTGCTCAGGGTGCTCAGTGTCAGTTTCAATTAAGCGGACACTTCAAATTGTCTCAGTGGTTTTTGGGCAACGCTCTTTATTGGCTTCTTGCGTTAAGCAGCATTTAAAAAGTTTGGTGTTTATGTTCAATGTAAAACAATTCCTCAAAGTGAGGCTAACGTGAAAGTGTAAGTTTGGTGTCATTTTGCTCACGTACAATTTGCAACAATTAGAAATGACAGAAACCACACCCAGCATTAACTGAACTACAGCCAGCAGCTGAGTAAAGCTCAAACAATCTTGCTGACCTTTCCTAGTAAATCTAAAACAATGGCCGCATTCCCTCTACTGACCAAAAAAAGCCCTGTTGTGACAGTAAAGCACATGCCAGCCTCTTGTGTATAAGAGCTTTTACGGTGTGTAAACCAGCACTCCTTTCACATCTGTGTTAATAGAGTTTACATTAGGAGATATGGTGGAGGGGTTATCACCAGAGGGGATGACCGGGGGGGGGGGCTACTGTCTGACGGAGGTGGTCTCTGTGCACACACATGGAAAACGCACAATAAAGACAGACAACCGCGCTGTGTTTGACTGAGCGGTTTTATGATGTTTGTCGGCAGACCTGGCGGTTGAGGAGGCAAACCGCTGGAGGATTCCTTGCGTAACTGTGGTTCGGAGGGATAAGCACTGTGTGTGTGTGTGTGTGAAAGGGAGAGACCGAGACATTAGTGTGTGTGTGCGAGCTCACACACCGGCATCGTTTACTGTTGTTTAGAGAACAACCGATCTGGTTGTTAGGATACTCTTGGTCTTTTATCTGGGCCCTTCATCACCATCTCTAAACACAGAGGAAGGGTTTGTGTATCGCTCACGCCATCCTTTCAACGCAGCCTTCAGAGAAATCGGCTTTAATTAAACCCTTTTTCCAACCATATATGGATCGCGTGTGATACACGTCCCTAAAGTTGAAAGCAAAGATGAGAGATGAACCATCAGCGGTAATGGTAATGGCTGGGTGTCATTAAGCGTTATCTGCTTCTCCCTCTAACTTGGATTCTCTCTCAGCCAGTGTTAATTTTGGCCGCTATTTTAGATTAAGTCTAGTCTTTAGTTTAGCCACACTTTAGTCATTTAACCCCTTCATAGTGTGAGTGTAATTTAGTAGTCGACGACTCAAAACATTTTAGTCTAGTCTGGTTGACGAGATGTCAAAATGTTTTCTCTCTTAGCTTAACTTCGCTAACACAGTTCACCTGTATGACCAAATAGTTTACATGTCCCACACAAATTAAAACAATGGTTATCACTCACAACTTTTGAAGCTAGCAAACAGATGTTAGCCTGAAAGAAAGACTCATTTATTCATTATTTTGTTAACGTCGTCACCATGAACCACAAACTCCCTTTCGACGTTTTTGTTGAAAACATTAAAAACAATAACTAGTTGTCAATGGAAGTTTTGCCATGTTAATGTCCATACGTTGATATCTACTGAAGTTGGCATGCTAGCCAGCTAGCCGGTCCCGTCCCATCTAAAGCTGCCGTTGATGTGTCTGCGCTTCTAGCTACATGACTAACTGAGCTAACAGCAGCTACAGTTAGCAGCAGTTAGTAGTTAATCTTCTGATATGCGTCCTTTGTTTGTTTTGAGTATAAAACTGATAAGATGCCAGCAATGCACTTTTAACTTTAGTAAATGTAAAAAGTAAACATTAGAAGAACATTAGCATGCTTATGTTGGTATTAATAGCAGGATGGTGTGGCTTCAAGTGTCTCCCCAGGTTGGTTGTATACTTCTCACAGATGCACAATCTAACATTTTAATACCACCGCACATTGCCCAAGACAGTGCTCTGAGCGTAAAATAAACCTTTCTTGTTTTTGTTCTAGTCCGTCAGCTCCACTCATGCTTTCCTTCTGTCTTTTTTAAAAAAATTTTTTTTAGGTGCGTTATTGCCACTCTCTGAGTGAGGAGGAGAAGAGGGAGCTCCACATGTTCAGTGCCCAGAGGAAGAGGGAGGCACTGGGGAGAGGAACACCCAAGATCCTGCCCCGGGCTCTGCAACACACCCGCTGTGAACATGTAGGTGCCACATGTGGATACCACCGAGCGCACGCACATGCATAGGCACACAGGACTTGCATCATTTCGTGCTCGTGTGGCCCAAAGATAGGCAAGCATTACCAGGAAACCCACTTGTGGGTATTGAGTTATTTATATCACAAGCAGCTAACACCCACCATCCCATCCCATTCAGTGGCACCCCGAGGCCGTTCCTGATTGGCTAATGCGATGGTTTTAATCATGGACATAAACTTCCTCATTAGGACGAGAGGGGAAGCGGGGAAATCAAGAGGCTCGTGCTCAAGCCGAGCGGAGAGAGCGAGTTCCTCAGGAGGAATTCGGCAAATTTCCTGCCACCCGTCTATATCTCAGCACGAAAAGCTGCAACAGAATGTACACGCTAACGAGTAATTCTTGCATAAAGTCTTAAAATCCTATTTTTCCAAACAAGACGCAGTATGTGGCACAGTGTTCCACACACACAGCAGGTATAATCACAGCGCAGCTCAGTACGCGCAGCTGGCTTGAGGACGTTTTTCTAGAAAGGACAGGCATGAAAACCATCAAACAAAGTGCATTTCAGCAAACAGTTCTAAAGCCTGACCTCCTTTTCCTACTTTTGATTCGGTGATGGAGGTTTAAACAGAACGTCCAGTTCTATTCAAGCCGCCCTTCATCACATCTGTGAAAAAAATTCCCTTTCAATGCAACAAACATAAATATTAGTGTTATGTGGCTTCCAGCAAATTGAGCCCTGACCGGCGAGTAAAAACCACATCCTCTGCCAGGCATCCAGGAAGAGCAGGCCAGCGATGTTAATACCCCCGGACGGGCAGATGATGTCTGTCAGCGCTCAAGCACAGATGCTGCTGCAGAGATGCAAGGTCGCACGCGGGAACAACGGCGGACGCGCAAATCCTTAGACATGCATGTGTTTTCACATATGCTGTTATTTCACGGTGTTGCTCTATAACCACCCACTCACTCATCCACGCAGGCGCACCTACACACATACTGTACATGCTCAAAAGGATATATCATTCACACACACTTTGTCAGGCTCCAGTTTCCTGGTGCCGCACACCCAGAGACACACAGCACCCCCCTGCCCCCCACCAGTATCCAAGGCCCCTGTCTGTCCACCCTGGTAATAATGGTTAACAGCTGGGCATGCTTTCTCATAGCTGCCTATGGGCGCCTTGTAGCTCTGCTGGGTTATATAAAGACCTGATTGCACGTTCGGACACGCTCCGACGATCTCTGTGGAGTCATACGATCTTCTGACTCGGGACCGAGGCCGGTGTATTCTGTTAAATCCCACAGGACCGAAATGCTGTCCAGTTCCTCAGCAACACCCAGTGGATAATTGATTATTATTTTTTTTTTACTTAACAGGCATCAGTTGAAACAGAGAAACGAGTCACTTTACTTGAAGCAGCATTTGTCCTACAACCTCTAGTAAAGAAGTTATTGCTAGGCGTGCTAGATTCATAAGAGTTTTGAAATGTTTAACTTGCATCTGACCCCATGTCAGTGCAAAGACATTTGGTGGGGCTGTCACAGATGCAATCTGTGTTTTCGCTGCCTTGAAAAGATAAATCGTACCCTCTGTGTTATCAACTGTTGCTGTTTTCTGGCGACGGTTGTCACCACTGTAGGATTCACGGATGTGTTTTGAGCAGATCATATTCCCCTGGCACTAACAGTATGATCACCTGTTGTTTGGCCTTCTTTGTTTAAGCAGCACTGCAAATGAAACATCCGCAGATATGTGATATATTTTGAATAGTTATCTCCATAATCTCGCTTTTGTTTATGTAGCATTCCTAAAGTGTCACAGGCATCGAATGTACCAAACATGTGATCATCATCACATTTCATTCTCAAGGTAGCATACTTATCACCAGGTTTATTATTAATATACAATAAGCAAGGTCATAGGCTCGATGATGGACATGTCTTGTCCCCTATACCTTGTAAGCCACTTTGACAAACTGTATCAAGTAGATGCTTGAAATATAAATCTCATGGATCATCTGTTGTTTGTCTTTTGATTGTCAGTGTGGCGGAGGCATCAATGGAGGGGAGATGGCAATTTTCGCCTCCAGAGCTGGGCCGAGCCCCTGCTGGCACCCAGCATGCTTCGTGTGCGCCACGTGTCAAGAGCTGCTGGTGGATCTGATCTATTTCTACCAAAATGGCAAGATCCTCTGCGGGAGACACCACGCTGAGCTTCTCAAACCACGATGCTCTTCTTGTGATGAGGTGAGATGCAGTAACAGCACCACTGCCCTTTGTGTACCAAGTTAGAAAAAGTTCCAAGGAAATCACTAACAGTGTTCTGCATTTTTCCCTTCAGATCATTTTTTCGGATGAATGCACTGAAGCAGAAGGTCGTCACTGGCACATGAAGCACTTTGCCTGTTTCGAGTGTGAGACAATGCTCGGGGGGCAGCGCTACATCATGAAAGATGGCCGGCCCTACTGTTGTGGCTGCTTTGAGTCACTGTATGCAGAGTACTGCGAGGCCTGCGGTGAAAACATTGGTAGGTTATAATCGTCAGGTGCTAGAAAGGTCAAACACAAAATTCTGTGGGTATTTCTATGATTTTGTGTTAGTACTACTACTGTTGCTAATGCTATGCGCCTCTTCTCTTCATCCCGTGACCATTCAGGTGTTGACCATGCTCAGATGACCTATGAAGGTGTACACTGGCACGCCACAGACAAGTGCTTCTGTTGTGCCCAGTGCAAGACGTCCTTGCTGGGCTGTCCCTTCCTACCAAAGCAGGGTCGCATCTATTGCTCAAAGGCCTGCAGCCAGGGGGAAGATATTCATGCCTCCGATTCGTCTGATTCTGCCTTCCAGTCGGCACGCTCACGTGAGTCAAGGCGCAGTGTCCGCATGGGGAAGAGCAGCAGACCTGCTGAACAGTGGAGGCAGTCACAGCTCTTCAACCCGCCCCCCACCGTCCCTTCATTTGAGTACAAGTTTGGAGATAGAGATGGAGAGGGCGATGGAGATACAGAGTGCGACATTGGCATCGTAGGGCGTAAGCTGTCCCGTCTGGGTCTGGAGGAGGAGAGGTTCTGGAGGGAGCGCGAGGAGCAGGATGCTGGTGGAGAGGAGGATCCAGAGGAGTGGGCACAGCATGAGGACTATATGACTCAGCTCCTGCTCAAGTTTGGTGATCGTGGGATGTTACACCAACTTCAGCAACCTTCTCTAAAATCTCCCAGTCCTACCAGTGACAGAAACAGACTATTACCTGTCTCTGACCCCTGGCTAAAGCCTGATAGCACATCTTTGGGTGTTACCGCCTCGTCCCCAACACCTGCCAGTCCCACCCAGAGCCAGATTTCCAATCAATCCCGAGCCCACAGCCTTAGCCCTGGGCTGATGAGCAAGACGCACCTGCCCGAAATGTACTGGGCCCAGTCCCAGGACGGGTTGGGAGACTCTGCCTATGGAAGTCATCCAGGTCCTGCCAGTGCCAGGAAGATCCAAGAGCTGGAGCTGGACCAGGATCAAGACCAATCTGGGACAGGAAGACAACCCTTCTGGCCAGACACCAGGCAGTGGTATGAAGATTCTCTTGAGTGCATCGCTGATGAACTGAGGAAAGTCGAGCAGGGTGCTGGAGACTCCATGGACTCTCTAGCGCTCTCAAACATCACTGGTAAGGAGACTGATTATTGCATGTGTTCATTGGAAAAATGTGCTTTATTCTTATATATCGAGCAGCTGTTTAACACCCGTCTCTCCTGTCTGTTCTTTTTAGGTGCATCAGTGGATGGAGATGGCAGGGACAGACCCATAGTCTACACCCTCGCCATGCAGGATCCTTCAGTGACAGATGACTGTGAGAAGATGAGCAACATGGGAACCTTTAATTCATCTCATCTTCACCACAGTGCCAACTCTCTCAATCTTAACATAGAGAAGGGAGATGAGGAGGAGGTAACATTGGCAATAAGAGGAGGCACATCAGGAGGACTTCTCTCCCCACGTTCAGAGGGCCTCCCTGCCTCCTTTGTTCACGCACCAGCTCTGAGGAGGAGCAAATCCCAGTCCAGGCCACCTCAGGTGGTCAAGTTCTCAGAAGACACTGTGGATAATGGATATAACGATGGGTTTGACGTCAATATTAGAAAGCATCCCATGAGTGAGAAGCCACAAAGGAGGATGTACTGCCCAGATGAGATGGGTCGAGAGAGAAGCCGCCCATCGAGCCACCATGGGCGCAGCCGGCAGCACCCCCACCGACAGGGTCGGCATCACAGGAGCCGCAAAACCCGCTCGGACAACAACCTTCACATGGTGCCTTTGGAGAGAGCACAGAGGCCGTACGAGCCCCAGCAGCCGGGTTTGGTAAACCCCCCTTGTGGTGCTATGCTCCTACAGCATCCCGCACACAGGCTGCCCATGGCCTGTTCCCAGACCCGATCTGACTTCATGCCTCAGGGCTCAGTTCAAGGAGACCCACGGGTTGAGCATTTCATGGGCCTCTACAGAGACGAGGATGACTTTTGCTCCACTTGCTCTTCCTCATCGTCAGACTCTGAGGAGGAAGGCTATTTCCTGGGCCAGCCCATCCCTCAGCCTCGACCTGCTGGGCGCTACTATGCTGAGGACTACCCAACAAGGGTTACAGCCCTCTCTTCCCACAGCCACGGCTCACAGACTGGTCGTAAAAAGAGCCACCGCTCCAAAAACAAAAACTGTATCATCTCATAACAGCTCAGAGTGTATTTACATTGTAATCTGCACTACAAAGGAAAAGTCTTGATTTATCTAATGATGTGGTTTTTGCAGATCAATGACAGTTTAAAGCAACCCACATGCAGTCTGTAAAGTACACCCTAACAGAAGGTGCATGGCCAAAATGTCAAAATGCATATCATATTTTAGACCCTAATCTGCTGAAAGAATAAATCAATACAAACTGCAAAGACAGCACAGGAAAGACTGGATTTGTGTTACATTCAGTCAGAAGATCTATTTTTGTGTGTGCAAACCTGGCCTAGATACCGGGGCTTATTGAATTTTAGCACTAATATGATGCGTGGACTGGTACATTTGGAAGCTTTTCTTTTGACAGTACAGACCAAAACTATGTACAGAGTTGGCAGAGTGGCCACATCATACTTTTTCTCTCATTTCAGTATTTGCTGTTATGTTCTTCTCTTCTAATGTTTTATGTTCAGTTAAACGTTTTGCAGCAATACCTTTGTGTGCTTTAAAATGGCAACATATTGTACACAGAGGCCGATAAAGTAGAAAATACAAACAAACCAAATAATTATTTAATGCATAATAGTACAAAATGATAATGTATATACTAAGTTAAGATTTTTAATACTGGTATTTTTATATCTGTGGTTTAAAGAATTGTTTCTTTTGAAGTGTTTGATATGAAACAGCAGCAGTTGTTACGGTAAACAAACAGACCTCCTTAATATTTTGTTAGAAAGAACAAAGAAGGTGCCACTTCACAAACTGTGCTCATAGCAGTCAAGTGCCATGTTACTCTGTAACAATGTTAATTATAACATATACTCCACAATGCTCACTATTGGTGTACAAAACATAAAATGCAACGGCAGTAACACCTGCATTTCCCATATTCAGCTGAACTGTACACTACCCTTGCTCCGACATAACCAGCTAAATGCTTTGTGATGTAAAGACGCTTTTAATAAATATTTTTCTCCTCTCAAACCTTCAGGAAAGATTTTTTTTTTCTCCATCAAATGTACTCGATACATACTCGATTCTGTGCCATCCTTGTTGAACTTGTCTGAACTTCTATCCACACGTCATGATACGTAAACATGCACATCTGAAGAAAATAGTAAGGTGGTTTGGTGTGTAAGGCATGTTTGAAGCTAACGCCTTACTAAAAATCTTAGGGAGACAAAATAGAGTTTAACAATGCTAGTGAAATTATTATGGATTAGGTCGACCACGCCCGGGATAATAATTGGGTAACTTGTGTTAATAGATCACAAAAAAACAAAAGTTCATAGAAATCATCTTTACTAGAACCTTCAGAGGCATCCCAGTTTGTGCAAAGCTTCATCTCAATGTCATCAAAATAATCAAGCTTTGTGCAGATTTTTGTTGTTGGGGGAGCATATTTGATATAAAGTTTGATAAGCAAAATGAGACAACACAATGAAAAAGGAACCCAACTGGCATCTCTGGACAGTACAAATTTATACAAGAATGCAGAACTGTAAATTTAGCAGCACCAGGTCATCCATCTGACTGCTACAAAACATAGTAAAAAAAACAAAACATTCTCCCCATCTGAGTTTTCTTCAGCAAAACTCTGATCATGCGTCAGGACTCTAATCTCAAAGACATATTTTCATCAAAACTGGTTAAATAATGAAACCCATGCTGACCATTTCCACATTGATGTCAGATTGGTAGCTTTTTTAAATAAAAGATGTGTTTTTTTGCCAACATTGTATAGAAAAAAGAACAACGTAATATTTAAAAATTTAAATTTTTCAACAGAAAACTTGAAGGTAAAAACGGTCTGTTCAAAACTAACACTGTTCATCCCTACATATAACGCAACACTGCATCCCTGCCATGTTGAGCTGCTCTTCAGGTTGCTGTGCTGTAGAACCAGTTCAGTCCAGCAATCCACAATGTATCCCAGAAATCCATCCTGTTGAGCAGCAAGTCCCATAATGCTCAGTCTCACAGAGAGCAGATTAGGCCACTGTGTCAGTAAGATGAGCTGTGATTGATTCCTGTCTTTGAGAGTTTATGACCCGTCAGAGCTGCAGGCGGGGTGGTCGAGTCGCAGACGGACGGTTCTGGCTGCCGGACCGCCTCGTCCAGCTCGCTGATGAAGTGTTTCAGGTCTTCTAGGCAACGTTCGCGGATCTCGCCGAGGTTCTCCCTGAGGGGGACCTGTAGCTGCTTCTCCAGGTTGGGATCTTTAGCTACCAGCATCTTTACCACCATGCCAAATGTCTCGCAGTCCTGACGGTACATCTGGAAGTGGACAGGAACATGAGTCAGAAAGGCATAAAATCCTGATGTGCATGTTAACTTAAAGATAAGAAAAGACAACGCTTTTCATGCAAAACACTTTCAGGAGGGCTGAAGAGAGCAGTGATGGAGTGCAAGTACATTTACTCAAGTACTGTGCCTCAATACAATTTTGAGGTACTTGTACTTTACCTGAGTATTTTGATTTCCTGCCACCCCAGCCACTCCTTCCACAGCATTTTGGAGGCAAATACTTTACATTTTACATTTTACTCTAAAAAAGTAATGTAATTACTTTACTTACAAGTTACTTGGCAGATTACACAAACATCAGAGCCAAAGTAGCTCAATTTTAAACCACAATTAGGTAAAGAAAATGAATACATTAAAAAAAAACCCACAGATTCAGATCATCAGCACATCGATTGATTGTATACAAACATGTAAATATATATATAAATTACTTCTACCTGTGCATTTGATACTTAGTACTCAAGTATTTCATACTTTTGTGTAGATAATGTAACACTGACAAAAGAGACAGCAGGCAGAGGACAAACCTGATGAGAGGGACGCTCTTAATTGAGGAGATAAAGAGTTGTTTCCTTCCTGCTCTACCTGGCGCCTAGGTGTTAATATTCCAGTGTCATTGAGCCCGAGCTGATCATTCTGGTGTTAACACACATCATGTAGTGTCAAAAGATAAACACTTCTCCTCTCAAGTTTAATAACGGCCCTTTATGTAGGACAGGGTAGCCCAAGAGGCAATAAAACCCCTACTTTAGTGGTGGCTCAGAGGCTTAAAACAGGTGTTGGGGGACAATGAGGAAGAGGTGCTGGTATCTTGTTGGGGAGCTGCTATTTCACACCGAGCCTCAAATGTCTCATTAAACAATGGAGGGAGTCCAGTGCTGCCGTATAAACTGGATGATTCGCAAAATACGAAGGGACGAGGGAGGAAGTATCGGTGACCTGAGCCAATCGTAACTTTTTTAAATGCCAGTTTTCGTTTTCCCCAAAGCTTCAGACATGTGGTGGTCTCCCACAAACAAGAAACTTCGACAAATCCTGCACCTCATCCCTTTGTTATACAGAGCAGTTTTTCCCTCATGGCTTCAACAGCACGTTTTTAAATGAACAAGTCACACTATGAAGCAAAAGTTCATGTCATTTTGTTCAGGTGCAGGAGAGGCATTAACAACCAACCTTTGTATTTACATTAGAGAAGCTGCTCTACTCTCCATCTGTCCATTTTACTAGAGAAGGACATGCATCATGAAAATAGTCTCTCTGTGCGTCCTTTTGTCTTACCCTCCATCCTTGTTTAGTGAAAGTGAATTAACCCACTAATGCCGCTACTTATTAGCTCACACATCGGGCCATCGCTGTGCGAGTCAGGCCTCAGTGCTGCAGCAAACATTGCTGCCTACAATGACGTGGGCCCTGTGTTGGGATGCGTGTGTGTGTTTATCAGTGTGTGTAAAATTAGGCCAGGCAAGTGTGAGTTTCAGTCATTCACTGGATACCAACAGTGGCCTCTGTGCTGCGGGGCGTTTTCGAACTCACTGGCTTATTTATAGCTTTTCACAATGTTCCACGAACAGCGAGGATGGTCAGGGTAGAGTAGAGAGAGGGCACAAATAAAGATCTGCTGTCAAACACGGTTAATATACTAGCGACAACAGATGGCTGCTTTCCAAAATCTGCATTAAAACACTTATACTTGTGCTGTTGCATAACAGGGAATTAGGGACAGAAATGTATTTTTGGACATTACACAGTGCAGATTGAGTGACTGAAATGTTTCCCTAGTTCTTGAAGAGTAACAAAGCCATGATGAGAGGTTTGAGTTCTACCTCTTGTGGTGACCTAAATTTAACAAGGGATAATCAATCCACAGGAAATTTGGACATAAACAATTTAAGGAAAGACGCAAAATGAACACACCACCTCCTCAGGGCGTTTCTATACATTCCACTTGTACAATGAAGGATCCAGTGGAAGATGTTACACAACAGCCAGACTACCAGATCTGTCCAAGAAGCAACTTTCTCTGCTGCGCTTAATATAACACCAATACTTTGTCCTTTTTAATCTTAATGTCCCAGGGTCTCATTCAACAGCTGACAGATGATGACTGCGATTTTATTTATCAACTTCTCCGAGGAAGTATCCAATCAAGTGTGCTGACATCTACCTCTCTGAATAGTCGTTCCTAGATAACAATGCGCTGAAAATGTACTTCCTGTATAGGAACGCACTTCCTGAAATCCCTCCCTTGTTATCCAATCAGGAAGGAAAAGGACCAGTTCTCGACTTTGGGGTGGGGTCGCTCCAGAACCGTCTCTGCTTCTGAAAACTTTAAACTTTAGTTTCTATAGCCGGTTGAAACAGGATGAGGAGGAGTGAGCGTGAGAGCACTGCCTGGCTTCAGAAAAGACGAGTGAAGGAGTTGGGGCCCGCGTCCAGTTCTGCCATCTTTGTACCTAAAAAAACCCACTGAGGCTGGAACTGTCTGGCTGTCTGTCTTTTTGCCAAATATATTTAGATTCTCCTACAAATGAAATAAAACTCCCTTTGTATCACAGCCTGGCCTGGGAGGAGTAAAACATAATACCCTTTATAGCCGCTCTTGCCTAGTCACTCACTATAACCAGTTAGTCTGTACTGCAGCCAAAGTCAACTTTGACAATGAGAACGGGGCTCAGGTTGAATTTCTGCAGACCAATTTCACTTAGCTACACAAACACACACTGAGGCGCTGGTATTGCGCTGCCCAGCACGACGTCTGGCCGATGATGGAGAGTTCAGCGTGCGATCTGTGAAAAGTGCAGAGACAGTTGGTGAGCTTGTGAGGGGAGCTACTGGACCGGAGTGTGTTTGTACCCCTGTGTTTAGAAGAGATGGCTAGACCTGATTGGGAGCAGAAAGCCAAACATCTGGCCAACACTTGTCATGTTGTTGAACGCGGCCGCAGTGCAACAGAAGCGCCTGTGAAAGTGACTTTGTTGTTTCAGACTGAAAGAGAGAGTCCAACTGGAGAGTGTTTAACTGTGCATTCTGGGCACGATGGCAAATGAACACCGGCCACCAGACAAGTGCTCATACAGTTTCCACTTGCCAACCACCCTTCATGTAGAAGCAGTTCTCTCAGTTCTGTTGATTGGTGTTTTAAAGGGTTAAAGCATTTGCCAACAAACAACAAGACAGACTTTTGACGGTACTTTCCACTTCCTTTTATCTTTACTTATATAGACCTAACAGCTAGTGGGGCTAATGCTAAACACACAACAGTCCTGAGAGTCTCCGTTCAAAGGAACATGAAGCTTTAAAAAAAAATTAACTGCAGTTGAATGTGACAACACAAAAAGTTTACTGTAAATATATGAAGTACTTCAGCCAAGTTAAATGACAACATTTTGACTTCAGGACGGTTAAAACCGTCTTTTGGGACAGTTCCAAGACAGTAGTGAGAGAGGTTAGTCTGCAGCCCTGGTATAAGGAAAAAACACTTGGCCAAAATGATTTGATCCGGTTGCTAAACTTCTCTTTCTGACGTGCATGTGTGCAAAAGTAACAAAAGCCAACTTCTCTTGCAGTCCTGACTAATCAAGCCAGCCCTTCATGGTGGACAAAATGAGGACTGCCAAACTACAAAACAACCTTCATGCAAGTGATCTGGGCATAACAAAAGCCAAAGACAGGGATGAGAGATTTTGTTTTACCTTCTCCCTCCTACGAGTTAGAAATACTGGAAAGAAAACCTGAAAACACTTATATCTGGAATGCACTGCTCTCTCTGGTTTTTCAATTTTCAACTGTTATGCTACCTTGCTCTAATGTTCAAACGTATTCTGGAAAGTTTATGGAGAGTTATACTGACGAAGCAAAGCGGACAGGGTTGACATGGCCATATCAAAATACCCAAAAGGTCATTCTTTACATGGGTCTTGGTAATCCTTTTCCAGAAAAATATGCATGAAATAAAAGGTTACATTCTACTGGAAAATATGAAATAAAACTCACACAATAGAGCTCGAATGAAGGCGAGGAGACACAGGCGGGGGGAGAATGAGACAGGCTATAAAACAGGCCAGAAGCTGCAGCGTCAGCAACAGTGTTCTAACAACCTATAGGCTCTATGGCGCTGCTATATGTGAGAACGCAGCAGTGTGTGTGCTCCAGGGCTGAGCTGGCTCAGGTTTAATGGTCCCAGTAAAGCAGCGGTGGTGCTCACTGGTGCAGGAATGGGCTTCATTAGATAACTGAGCAGCGCTGGAACCTCGAGCCTCGGGTGGTTTTTTAGCTCTGTTAAGTGGTCGGCCTCCCAATTTATTGTACGCGCAAAACCAGTACCGTGTCTGGGGCCTTGCTTGTGTTTCTGCTTTTGTTTATGCGTTACTAGTGGCATGTATATAATCCCAGAGTTTCCTACTCTATGTGTGCATGCCTGTACTGTATGTGTACGTGCATTTGTAAAGATGAGTCAAACGCTGAAGGAGAGACGTGAGCCATGTGGGATATTAAGCCGGTGCAGGATTTAATGAGCTGCAGTTAGGAGAGAGCCAACAGGAAAATGCTAATAAATCTGGCAACTTCGGCAGATAATTACCCATCACTTAAATACTGTTCTGAAACCGATACCTGGCTGGCAATTTGGTGAATTTTAGGATGCACTCACCACTGTGCCTGGTGGACAGGAAAGTTAATTTCCTGCCTTGTTAGGGAAACATAATAGGTGGCTGTTCCAGTAATGCCTATCCAGTAAAATAATCCGCATGTGTGAGTCAGCGGAGTCAAGGACACCATATGTGCGAGGCTGTTTGCCAGGGTTGCAGCGTGTGTCATGCATGCACCGAGGTGACGTTTATAGAAAAGTTTTTACAAATCACCAACTTGTAATGAGACGACTGTTAATGCGGTGACTTTCCAAAAGAGGCAACTGAGAGCTACTGACACAAACATCTTCATAAATGCTGTTGATAAATGCTCTGTAAATACAGTTACGGATTTTCGATACCCTATTGAAACTAAGTAGTGATGTATCTGATCTATTAACATGTTATATGAGCTGATATATATGGACAATGTAATAAAGTGTGTGGCCTACAGCTGAGAGATTTAAAAAAGAAAAAAAAAATCACACAGAGCTTAGGTGGTATTTTCACACTGATCTACTACCTGTTAAAACCCATTGAGCAGCTAAATGTGAATTTAAGGATGTTAGATTTGGGACGAGTATGCATAAGTACCTTCTCTATCTCATGAGCTTTGGCTGCGATGGCTTGGGCTCGTCGTTCTTGAAAGTTGTCTGCAGACAACCTTTGGCTCTCCTCCACGACTGGGGCCATCAGACTCTCCTCTCTTTCTCCCTCCAGAGGATGGTTCTCCTCCTAAAAGTAGGGGAGAGAATGGGATTCGTCAGTGCTTGAAGGAAAAAAAATATCAAAGCCGAAGCATGAGACAAATGAAGAGTTTTTAAAATAAAGAAATCCAATACAAATAACCGGAGAAGTGATTTACTACTGAGGTCAAGATGACGGAAATGAGACAATGCTCGCAATTACACGACGCAGAGAACAGGAAAAGATGTGAAAAGACGTAGGTCAGCAACTTATAGCCCACAGACAGTCAGCGCAACGCTCTGACCTGACCTACTGACTGTATATTTTATTTTTATTTATATATATATATATATATATATATATATATATATATATATATATATATATATATATATATATATATATATATATATATATATATATATATATATATATATATATATATATATATATATATATATATATATATATATATATATATCTTTTCATATATCTTTTCATACGCATCATCAACCTCCTCCTTCCTTTTGCTTCTGCAGTTGAGCAGCAAGAATATACATTGAGTACATTTCTAGTCAAAGAATTAGGGATTCATTGGAGATACGGTGCTAAAACAGGAGATGTAACACTGATCTCATAACTTTGCAAATTGTGAATAAAACTGGTCTCAGCAACAAACCCATTTCTCTATGCAAATTTCACAAACTGACATCTCAGCAGTTTTTATATCTCGAGAGTAGGAATTCTGGCCAGACGAGCCACGATGAGCCTTCTAATGGGTGGACTGGAAACTCGGGTACCCATAAGTATTACTGTGAACGCCAAAAGAAAGAGCAAAGGGGAGAAATGAGGCCAACTTGGATCACCGCTCAATTTCTTTTGCTCATTTCCTGATACTATTAGAGTTTGAAGGCCAGGGAGCAGAACTGCCCAGCCATGACTAAAGTCCACTCATACATTAAGGGAAACAGGCCAGGGACTAGGTCATATTAAATCTCTAGATGACTGAGGGAAGTAATTCCAGGAGATGGTACATCACAGCGCCGAGTGTGGTCTAAAATAAAAAGCACAGCTCATAAAGCATCATCCAATTATTCCTCCTTCCAATTTTCTCCCCTGGAGCTAAGCTCGGGAGAAACATGTACGCTTATGTATGTACGTAAGATCGCATTTGTCAGTGTTCAGCCTCCTTGGACTCAGTGAGTGAAAAATAACCTTGTCTTAATGGTTCACTTCAACTTGCCGGGCATGGCTCAACCTGGAGGGGAGGTTACACCATCAGTATAGAGCTTGGCTGGATTCAAATAAAATGTCATCCATTAGCAGGTACGGGCAATCTCTTTTTAATGTCGTGCTGAAAATGAATTTAACAAAAGGGTATTAGAGTTTTTTTCCCCCTCTTAATTGTCTGCTGAGAAAAGAGCTCACTTAGTCTGGTGAACAATTAACTGACCTTTTAAGCAAGGGAGATTCATAATTACTGCATTTTAACAAGTGGTTTGGTGCTGTACTTCTCTTATTTTCAATGATAACCTGCCAAAGACATCAGAGGAAGGATAAAAGTTTGACAGACCATTTATAGGACGATGGCCAGACTATTTAAACTGATTATATCCAGTCTGGGCTAGCGATAAAACAAGTGTCTACAGCCATGCTAGCAGCTTTGTCGTGATTTAAACACAGCACAGCAGAAATGAATGCTAATGCGAGAAAAATGTTACATTTAACACGTAATAAGTTTGAAATATTCAACAAATCCGTCTGTACCAAATGTCAGTTATCCTATAGTTGTTAACATATTTCAGTCCCAATCGTGTAGTACCATGTAAACCTAATGTTGGTGCTAGAGGAATTCATTAGAGTTAGAATTAGAGTTTAGAGTTTATGAGCTGTTTGATCCTCTGACCTGTTCCTACAACCAAGATCTCAGCAATTTTCCTAGTAAGCAAAATGTTATCATCCTGTAATCGACAGGAACTGAATGCCTGTGTAGGGATAAAACCTTCGGGTGACCTTTTCAGTCACAGGACATGCTCTCCCACCCTCTCGGCCATGGTGGCCCGCAGCCAGAGCCGGAGGTGCTCTTTAAGGTCCCTCTATTTGGTCTCTTCTGTCTGGGATGGCTCCAGAAAGCCTGCGTGTGTGTTTGTTGAATCCCCACAGCAGGCAGCGGCTGGGGCCATAAGTGCAAGCTTTACTGGGGGCACAGCGAAGGGGCCCTTTCATCTTGGCCAAGGTTACGGGTTTGTGCCCCCAGAACAGAAAACAACAATGCACCACAGGCTAGATCAAACAGAAAATGCAAGAGTGTGTGTGTGTGTGTGAGTGTGTGTGTGTAGGGGTGGGGCACTTTGTACAACTTCCATCACAGCAGTTGATTGGGTGGCGGTGGGTGGTTCTTACAAAGACGCACATGAGGAGGTGAGGAAAGGACTACGTTTGTGTCTTGTAATTTTGGACATATGACATGTGGGGTTTACAAAGATATCCAAGTGCCCACCATGCCAGACAAAAGGACAATCCAGTAAAAAATATATATGAAAAAAACATGGCAAACATAAAAATGACCTCCAGCATGTTTCAGGAAACATCTAAGGGCTGCTAATGGGATAAATAATAAGACTGCTTGGACAGAAAAGCAGCATTAAAAGGTGCAGTTTTATGGGGTTTTTGATCAAAGTGACTTCATGGGAATGTTTGCCTTATAATGAAAGAGCCTCTGTCACAGAACAGCAATAACTACACAAGCAGTGTAGTTGAGAAAAAAAGGGTTTAAAGATTGCAGGCTAGCTAGTAAATGTTGTCCCTTAATTCTAGGTTGTTATTGGCTGGTGGTTATTTCAACAAAAAACAAATCAAATCAAAATCATTGTCACGGAACATACAAAACGCAACGCAGCGAGCATCTTCAAACTGAATGCTTTCCCGTCTCATTAAAAGTAGTTTCTTCAAAAAAATAAATACATTTTGATGTCTTTGTTAGGTATATACTGAAATCAATACAATGCAGATATAAGTGTGATTTTAAGGCAGGTTAACATTACCAGATTGCATTCATGTTGCTGGAGTTAGGGGCTCTGCTAGGCTAACTAGCTGCTAGCTACTGTAATTAGTTTCTCTTTTAGTTGTGTGAAATAACAAACTGAATGATCAAGTTGTCAGTTCATAAAAATATATTTTTCAGTAGCAGATAACAGCTAGGGAAAAATAAATGAGCAAATTTGTGTACAGCTTTAGCTAGGAGGAGCTCTTTCTACCTCAGCAGCTACCTTTAGCTCTCTTGCTTGAGTTTGCTGGTGCGCTGCACAGGGTGGAATATGCTAAACGAGATGGTATTTAATGTCTTAGTCTTGTTGAATGACACGCGATAGTCTGTTCTCGGAGGCTTGTTCATGTCCCAACAGATTAACCGTATTGTAATTATGTGTTTCTAACTTTGTAGGGAAACTGAGATTTTTCTGAAAGCTGCAATATATCTACTGGCACTGAAGACAGATATGTCTGAAAAACCAAGAAAACAAGAACGCCTCACACTTGCCAAAGTCTGTTGTTCTGCTGTTGCAGAATGTGAACACAGGCAAGTTATTAAATCTGTCCAATCTCTGACGTGAACCATGCTTGTTGTTGACAGGATACATCAAGGCTTTTCCTGTGACCTTTTCTTACATATCAACTTCTCACAAGCACAAGACCTACTACATCTGCCAGGCTGGCACCGCTACCAAACTCAACAGAAAAAGGAAGCGATTGTTCATTGTAAACGCTCAGAACACATCCCAATGAGCTCCGCGGGGACTTCTCCGGGTTTTGCGGCTAAGATCCTATGATAAAGCCATGACTCGGGCTACTGAGTTAGCCTCTTCACTTCTGGGTGGCCGCAGCCAGACGCATTGCGCCTAATCACATCTGATTGTATTTACACTTCTCTGCACAGTTGGAAATGGATGATATCAGCAAAACAAGCTATTATTTTCAAAACAGGTGGTGGAGATCTACATCCAATACCTACTCAAAACAGTAAAAGTATTTTTAAAAACACGAGCACCTTAAGGGAGGACAGCTCATATTCTCTGCGACACCTGAGCCCTTTTCCCTTCAGCGTTACGAGTTCTTGTGATTGAAGTCTGCTTACAGCACAGGTAAACACAGCACAGGCCTGATGGCTTTTATGCTCTGCGTGAGGGCCACTTTAAAACCCATTAACATACTTCAATGGGACTAAACACTTATTAAAAGGATGAAATTTAAGAAGTTCCAGATGCGTCCGGCTGTACAGTGACAACGTCCACCATATATAATGAACAGAACAGCCCACAGTACATCCTGGACTGAACTGCTTGATTTATAGTGTCAAGACAAAAGCTTGTATTGACGAGACAAAGCGGGGCTTGCGTAATGTTCCTGTGCATTCAAGTAAACTTAAAGTAAAATTTAAGCACAAAAAACCCAATGTTTTTGAAGATTTTCATTATCTTAAATAAAAAAAAACAATTTTTTACACCTTAAAAAACTCTTTGTTTACATGACTGAACAAACTGAATAAACAAACTGACCTTCAAAGGATAACACAATGTTGTTGGATTCATTTGTTTATATGTGGCAGACCCTGCCACCTTTCTCGCTTCAAACAGTATTCTGGGGACCTTCCAGCTTGTTTATTTAATTATCGTAAAGATAAAATATTTTTGAGTTTATTGTATTGCCTCATTAATATTCTACATTCTGAGTTTGAATTTCTTCTCCAAAACTACACAGTAGTTCACCTTTAACTCAACGTATGCTCACCTTATTTGAAGTTGCGCTGTGTGGGGAGCCTTCTCTTGACAGGCCAGGAATTTTGTCTGAAGGATTAAGAAAAGGACAAGAAGAGTTTGTCATCATGAGATCTGAGTCAGGAGCAAAATAACATGACTTAGAATAAGTCAATTATAAACTAGAGAAAGGAAAAAAGCAGCGGGAAGTAGAAATTCAATGAAAAAAACTCAATTAGTATGTCTGGAAAGTAAGTAAGCATGTGCTGATGGCAATCGGTGTTCTATGAAGGTGTTGACGGTGCTGAACAGGCTAGAACAGTTGGAACAATCAACGTCACTATTTGTTCTTGTTCAACCAATCAGCCACCATGTCCTCTCTCACTTTCTATGTGTTCTTCCACCAGCTTCCCTCAAACGTCTGAGACTCTGCAGACAGGTCTACCACCAAACATGAACTCTGAGAACCTCACTACGAAACAAAAACACCCTGATGTGGAAGCTTCAGGAATATCCATCAGACATCCTATACCCTTTCCTAGTCCTTCCACACACGACCTGGTGGCATCTTTATGAGGCCTGACAAAGTGGCAGATGGAGCGGGGAGGACGGCTGGCTGCGGGACACATTAGAAACGCTCTCTGTCTCTCTCGGGTTACCTAGACTGGGAATAGGTTAAGTTTAACGATTGTAACCTTTGTATGTTTCCGAAACAAATCCTCTGCATGTCATCTCGGCTTGCTTTCAGTAATTTGTAGTGAAAATCAATTGAAAGATGGTATTAACATGCACTGTATCATGTAGGAGCAGTGCTTAGATTGTCTAATTAAACACTGCTGAACTGTTTTTGATGCAACGGTTCCCTCCTGTCTCCAGCAACTAAACTGATCTTTACTTACCAGTCGTCTTGTTCTGAGAAAAAGTCTCCTCATACCCTGTAGGAAGACCAAACCGAAAAGGTCACCGGCTGAGCACATCATAACTTGGCCTTCTTGTCTTACAGCAATCTAGCGAGGACACTCACTCCCCTGATGCTTCACTAAAAATATGAGTAATAAGGTCGAGCTCTGCTTCAATGAGGTTACAATCATGCATTTCAAATTACCAAACATTTTTGCCCGTATCAGCATGATTAGCCCCAATTGGAAGTCTGTTAAGCTCATTTTGTGAGTAAGGAGCAATCAAGATGGAGTTTTAAAAAGGAAATGTAACCAGCACTGATGGCGCAGTCCTAAATAAGGGACTTTGGGAGGTCTACAAACTAATAAACAACATGCAGTAAACAAGGAGATACTTTAGCACTTCTTAATAGGCCACTTCATTCAATATTTATCATTAACTAACTGGGAAATTGGTTGATGATGATAACATGGGACAACATAAGAGGACAAATCTTATTTGGTGAGGACATTAATTTAAATCTTTGCACATTGCTCCACACCTGTCCCCAAATTTCATTCATTTAAAGATAGAAATGTCGGAAATATGTTAAGTGCTAACGTACCTCCACAACAGGTCGTAGAGAGGGTTTATATAAAAAGGTAAAGGAAAGGAACCACCAGCTAACAACTAAGAAACAAAATGTATGATCTGTCTTACTTCAGATCTGGGTGACAGAAGTTCATTGTGGTTCTATAGATTGCACTGCATATGCTTCATTTTCCTATAGGTTTAAACTTGAATCCAATCTGTCCTCTGTCCTTGCATCCTTCTCCAGACATCTCTGAGGACGCAACAACATTTCCTTCTCACATTTTTCTGACAAGGATGCAAGGAGACGTGCGAGGAACAACATATCAGCCCACTGTCACCCAGGTCCAAGCTTGTTAGCATGGCTCAATGTACAGACCCAAAGTATCATGTCCACTCTGTTGGGAATAGAGCGGCCCCCAGGCGTGCTCAGCGACACCTGCGTGACCTTCTGGACCGTCCGCACCTGAAAAGCCAGTCAGCCAGATTGTCAGTCATGGAAGAGACAGTGAGATAATAGAGGGACATGAAGAGGATTTGTCCTGGACAAAGGCCTAACTGATCGTTTCCCCATAGTATTGTTTATTTTTGCATGCAGGGCTGATTTTCAAATGATGTTTTACTCAGTGAGCGCATGTCCTTTTTTTTTGAGTTCTTGGCACTAAATGAGTCATGACTAACACTTTTACTGTAGGCAGTGATTATAAATGGTCTGCTTCATTTTGGAAGAATTGCTGGTTGTAAACGAGCAGGTTCTATCAGCTTATACTGCCATTTTGAACCATTTGTAGATTTTAAGATTTTAAGATTCTTAGTATAGAATTCTGCATGTGCCATGATAGTTACAGAAGGGTTTCAGAGAAGCTCCTTACTACATCAGGGGAGTGGCAACTCTAAGTTCTACATACTCTTGCCTTGCTGTGAGGGATACAGCAGGCCCTTGGCTCTGTCTGGTGAGTAGCCCCTGCTGCTGACGCTTGAGCCGGAGCGACTGTGGGGGGAGCGGGCCACCTCGCGGCGCACAGGGGAGCGTTCTCTGAGAGGAGGGAACGGGGCTGCCTTTCTCCTGTAGTGGTCTCTGTCCTCCCTGGAAAAGCAGGGGAGAATGTGTGGGCCGTCATTACTTTAATGGTCCGAACATCCGAGGGTTTGTGCGAATGACATATTAGCTCCTTGCCTTCATCTGACAAAAAGGTCTCGAGTAACAATATCTGCCACAGCTGCTTCAGAGAATCTAAAACACAAGGACTTCAGCCGGTCCCTTTTTGTGCAAATGTGGCACAACACTGCCATCTAGCAACACATAACTGTGAATAATTATAGTACGCTAGAGGTGCAGTGATGCTCAGCCAGAATTACATTTTTTATAAAGCGTGTGACAGAGAGATGACAGAACATAGGCAAAAGATTAAACAGGGAGAGTTAAACAGATGGACAGCAGAACAGAAAACAATACAATTTTGGCAACACTAACAGAAAGATTTTAGATGTGCTAGACAGACAAAAAACTCAAATCTAAATGTTGAGAAGAACATGGTATCTACCCTTTATACGACCTTTAAAGATGTTCCCATGTAATCGTCAAGAAAATTTCAATCAAACTTTTGAAATGTTGCAGAAAGGGGGGGGGGTGCAAATTTAGCCACATTTCCACCAGCTCAGGAATGCAAAGTGCAGTTCTATCAGAAGTTGGCATGGTAGGCTATGTCAAGCATGGCTGTTATGTAGCAGAAGTAGAGGTTGCAACCTTGAAACAAACTAACCAAACCTAATACTGTACTTCTAAATGTGCTTAAAAAAACATTTACGGAAACACTGCTATGAGGGAAAAATATATGTAGATTGTTATTGTGACCAACTAGACTTATACACACTGGTGACAGCAATTTATAATCTTCACACACGTGAGTAGTGAAAGCACATGAATGCCCTATGTAATGATTAATGATTTATTCAGACGTACCCTCTGTCCAGGTTGAGGATGGCCTGCACTAGTGTGTCCTCCCCGCTCTCTGGGAGCGATCTGGCTGCTGGGTAGATG
Organism: Acanthopagrus latus; assembly: GCF_904848185.1. NCBI lineage: Eukaryota > Metazoa > Chordata > Actinopteri > Spariformes > Sparidae > Acanthopagrus > Acanthopagrus latus. The sequence continues at coordinate 10,744,130 of NC_051052.1, read as the reverse complement.
CCCTGGTTTCGCACGCTATGAGGAGGTGGTGCACGAGCGCTGAGGGGATATATAACACACAAATATGCGGTCAGTTACAGATGACTACTGAACGGAAACATACTGTATGACATACGAGCAAGTTTCATTTGGTCAATTTATATTTAGGGCCCTGTAACATTACAAGAATTTAGGGTTAGGGTTAAATCAACTGCAACAATTGATGAATCATTTTGGCACCATCAAACAGCACAGATGTGACTTCAAAGCCTGATCAACAGCATTTTCCACCATCAAATCCACCAGTTTTAGTGTTTTAATCATCTTAATTATTTAGAGAACAAGGGATTTTAACTTTAAGGTGTGACATTTATAATGTAATTTATAATGTAAGGGTAATTTTATATACTTTAAGCTTAGATTTTTGAGATGACACACATTTCAAGTGAGTAAATGCATTTGCTTATGTCATATGAATTCAGTTTGCTTCAAATATCAATTCAAAGAAAATATACTCCCTTTGAAACAAACAGAAAGAAGTTTACCCAAACTCCAAAGGCCGTCCTGTGTGTGGGTCTTCCCTGGGTCCTCTGTAAGGATAATCCTCCTGTGGAAAACAGGTAAAATCCATTAAAGCGACCCATTCATTTTTTTACAGTGTGATCATAACTTAAAATACGGATTCTCTGATACTTAATATAACAAAACCTAAGCAGCAATTGATTTACACACATACTAAACGGCTAAAATATAGTAGACATTGTGTGGCTTGAAAATATTTCAGTCAAAGTTCAACAATAGCGCCCTCAGCTGGCCATTTATAAGTGTGCATGTGAAACCAACAGCATTCTTATTGAGATCAAACTCATCTTTATATATCTAAATGTCCGTGTAAACTGATATAGGCAGTCATTCATTCAATAATACAAACAACTGAAAGATAATCATGAGAACATTATTAATAATTACACAATGACAATGATGACAAAAATACTTGTAAACATGACATCTACTTGAGTCAACAATTACTTTGCAAAGTGGCAACTGCTCATATTTCTGACTTTCAAAACTAACTATTTATATCTGAATTGCTGTAATTTGCTGCCATTGAACATCTTATTTGCAACTCCATGTGCCCATAAATGTTTTAAATGATTACTTATTTTGTTTTTAACTTTTAGCTTGAATCTATTTTTTGTTTGTTTGACTTTTTCCTTCAGTGTTGAGGCAGTCTTTGCAAGCTCATAATATATTTTTGTTTGGGTTCTGCGTCAGAATTTTTTACTCCATCTACTTTTATCCAACATGTTCATGAGGACTGCAACTAATATTTATTTTTATCATAAATAAATCTGCTTTCACAATGTACCAATTAATCACCACTTCAGTTCAACTATTAAAAGTAACAATTTCACATCACAATTTTTGCAACTTTTGTTCAATCAACAGTCCAAAACCCAAAGACTCTTCATTAACCATCATAAATGACAAGCTCTTTCATTGAAGAATCTGGAACCAGCAGATGTTTGACCTATTTGCTTAAAAACTGACAATAACTTGATTATCAAAATATTAGTTAATTCATTTTGTATTACATCTATGCACTCACCCTCCTTGAAGGTGGACCAGCTCTGCGTTCAGCAGGGAAATGGATACTGTCGCCATGGTAGCCCCTCTGGTCTTCATGATAATTTCGTGGGCCTCCTCCATTCGGGAAAAAGCGCGGACCTCCTTCGTATTCATACCCGCTGCCACGGCTGTAGTCGTCCTCTGGCCTGCCAAACGGGCCTCTCCTCTCCGGTGCACCAGCTCCCCGTGGGTATGGACCCTATGATTGTACATTTCAGTTACATGTGCTTTTTGTTGGCTTTCAAAAAAGCTGTTGCTGATTTTATTTCAACAACTTCTACTTGATATCTGCCTGCTAAACATGACTCATGACTTAGGAAACCTGTTAGCTAAAGACTGCTGGACCTGATGTGGAATTAGATCTCTTGGTGGAAGCAACATTGTTCAGATACAGAAGGCTAGTTTAGACTAGACAGTTTTCCTCCTTATGTTTACATGTGCATACCTTTGATTGTGATAAAACAAGGTCTAAAATGACGAGAGGAAAATAAACAGTGAAATCACTTCATATACACTTACCGGTCTCTCTGTTATAAAGCGTTCATCATACATCTCTCGTATACTCCTGTCTCTCCTGTATGTCACTGTGAAAGGCAAAAAGTGAAAGATACAAGTAACTGCGTAAGGGTGGTTCCACAAAATAAATACTGAAAACTAGTCTGTACTTATTAGAAGTGTCAACTGTAGTTTATATCTATTTTGATGACAACTGTGGGAACTGGAAAAGTTTATGTTTGTCTATTTATGGGAAAGCATTTTAGGTTCTCTTCCTTAGTCTGGAAAAGCTGCAACACTGAGACTGCTCTTACAAATATACTGTTTACAATATACAAAATGCTCTGAATATCGTCCAAATTTTGTATATGCGACTTGAGAAATGTTGCAATCCACATCTTTAATTTCAGATCAATTTAAACAGTAGGAGCAGTTCTCTTGTTTGGTGTCAAACAACGTGATGACGAATGAATGTAATCCATAACAAAAGGCACTAACTTACTGTTGGACACAGGAACTTCTGTGAATCAGGGTGATATTGTGAAAACAAGATCTTCAACACTATCTGTAAAAAGATTTCAGTAACACAGACAGAGTTCAGACACTTAGATTTTATATCAAGCAACTGTTTTGGTCTTTCATAATCAAGCTCATGAAAGACAACAGGTAAGACCTATGTTTTGTGAGTTATAATGAAAACTAAAACCTCTGTTTTGCCACAAATACAACACAGTGTGAAATAAGGTAAGAGAGAGAGCACTCTGTGATGTAATCAAACAACATGAGCCGGCTGATGTTTCTCTGCAGAACAGACTGGCCCATTTGACCAACGACCCCAAATTCAACATAGCACCAGCTTGACAGCACCCACCCAATAACCACCTACCCGGTACGTTACAAAAACCCAATTAATATTTTCTCTGACTGTTAATTTACCTACTACTGCAGGTCCAAGTAGAAAGGACAGCTAGCGTTGCTAATTAGCTAGCCTCCATATATGCTGCAAACACCCGCACGTTTTATTTCATCTGAGGGCCAGTTAACTCAACAATACTTACACACAAAAATGGTGTATGAATATTTACGGCGGAATATGCCATCGTATACATGAATGTGTGCAAAACAGCCCACAGAATCGGCAATTTATTCCACACAAGTTAGCAAAGCAGGCTTACCTTCTCCTATCGTTTAGTTAGCCTAGCCTTTCCGTTAGCTACATGTACAAAGGCTGTATTATTGGATGAGGAGTGTGTCACGTCATCAAGCTGCGACGCACGGCAATGGCGTTTGTTGCTGTTTGCTAGCTGCTTGCGAACACACACATTTCTGCAGTTTTAGACACATTTAGTTATTACTCAAACGCTGTAGGCTGTGTTGGTAAGTCATTTGGTGCTTTAAGTAACGTTAAAGTCTACAAAGTTACCGATACATAAACTACTAAGCCGAGTGGACTAACAGAGCTAGCAAAGCAGCTAGCTATGCATTAGACATATCTTATGCTCATATGGCTGTCTTAGTTTTGGGTTTATAGTTTTTGTCGGATGCGTTCAGTATGAGCGGAGGTTTGGCGCCAAGCAAAAGCACCGTTTATGTGTCCAACCTGCCATTCTCTCTTACCAACAATGACCTACACAAGGTAAGTGAGCCCTTTATAATTATTTATGCTAGTGTTTGTCAGTGTCATGGGAGAATGGTTTCACTATTGTCTCTAAATGTACGCAACTTCCTTAATGAAACTAAACTCTTTCCCCAATTTCAGCTATTCACAAAATATGGAAAAGTTGTAAAGTAAGTAAGGTTCTGTCATCATTTTTAAAATATATTTTATACAGCAATGTGTAAACCAAACAAACTAACCACATAAGGAACACATAACTCTCAACAACCAGTGAAAGGCTCTGTAGTAACATAGTAGTTTTTTTTGTGTGTGTTTTTTTTTTAACATAGGTTTTAAATATGTAATAATTATAACAACTGTCTCATTCCAGGGTTACAATCGTGAAAGATAAAGACACTCGCCAGAGTAAAGGAGTGGCGTTTGTTCTCTTCCTCGACAGAGAATCGGCTCATAACTGTGTCAGGGCCGTGAACAACAAGCAGGTGCGTCTGCGTCACATTCAGATCACTTGTCTTCCCATAAGCTGCAGGCTGCTTGTCATTGCCATTTCTCATAATGGATGTTCACTTGCCATACTTGTGTGTTTCTTGTGATTGTGTTTGTATCCCAGTTGTTCGGCAGGACACTGAAGGCGAGCATTGCTGTCGACAACGGGCGAGCGACTGAGTTCATAAGGAGACGGGATTATGTAGACAAAACTAAATGTTACGAATGTGGGGTCAGTGCATATTCATCATTTTTGTTTGTCGTGTGATTTTGTTACATTTTATTTTAAATTGCCTGCATAATCTTTCTTTTTTTTTTCACATCTCAGGACACAGGTCATCTGAGCTACGCATGCCCCAAAAACATGCTGGGTGAGAGGGAACCTCCGAAGAAGAAGGAAAAGAAAAAAAAGAAAAAGGCTCAACAACCTGAGCATGTGTAAGTATAAAGTACTTACACATGTTGATGTTGTGAGACATTGTACGGTACGCTGTGTTGTTTTTGTAATTCCTGCATCTTTTTTCTTGTAGTGAAGAGAAAGAAGAAAGTGAAGAGGAGGGAGAGGACCCAGCCCTAGATAGTCTGAGCCAAGCTATTGCTTTCCAGGTAAGTGTGCAGATATAGTAAACTAAATCATCAGTGACCTAAGCATCACCAGCAAAGTCTGCTGAAATGCAACATACACACTGCCTCAAAAAAGAGGGGAGCAAAGAGATGATGAACGGTTGTTTGCAATGAGGCTATGGGAACTGGAAAGTTGAATACGTGCAAACTTTTGTGTCCCTGCAGGCGGCCCGTATAGAGGAAGAGGAGGAGACACGGAGGAAGCAGAGGCTTTTGTCTCAAGAAGAGGGTGCTCATTCTTCGACATCCTCAGACTCCAAGAAACCAAGGATCAAAAAGAGTGCATACTTCAGTGACGAGGAGGAGCTCAGTGACTAAATACACAGTTCAGACATTTGTGGAAATACTGCTTTATTTTTGTAAGTTGGGAGATTTTCTCCTTGTACGTAGAACTTTAAGTTGAAAAACCACCTGGTTGATTTTTTTGACTGTATTTATACACGTTTTTCTGTTAATAAAGCCTTTGTAACAGTACCTTCCAGTGTTAACTGCAGAATCAGATAAAGAAGGTTATGTACTGAAAGGGAAGTTAACAGAACTGATGCTGAAGAAGTCTGGTTTTATCATTGCTCAGGTCTTCAACTCTATCAGTCACATCGGTAGGTGCTCACACACACACTGAGGAATTTAGCCTAATCAGAGCTGAAGCTTTTGCTCATTGTCTGTCTTTGAACATCAGTTTGTGGCTGAAGGTCCCCATTGAAATATTACAATCATGCATATGCACATGTGGATGAAGGTGGATTGCTGGGCTATTAACTGAAAACACTCTGTATATGAAGCGTTACATTACACATACACACCCATAGATTACACAATAGAAGTTTGAGATCCCAAAGGTGATACAGGTAGTGATGAAAGAAGTTTTCAGATCCTTTATTTAGGTAAAAGATGTAATACTACAGTATGAAAATAGCAATGTTGTATAGCTTACCAAAAAGTCTTGGAGAGGAAATTTAAACTCAGAATTGTTATATTTATAATATTAATGATTGAAGAATGCAAACTGAGAAATGTTTGTTTTTTCCAGAACTGAATAAACAAGCTGTTCTCAGAGGACTGTTTGAAGACAGAAAAAGGTGGCAGGGTCTGCCAAATATTAATATTAACGAATTATGAAATCGTGTTGTTCTTTATGTTAAGCAAATTAAAATCTTCCGCTTCTGAATAAAATGTATTCCCCAAAAGTACATAGTGCATCTTTAATCTGTTCGCTAATGAAATCACTTAATTTAGAAATTGATACTTTAGCAATATGCAGGGTAACTAGTAACTAAAGCCTTAAAAATAAACGTGGTGCAATGAAATTACAAAACGTGGCTCTAAACTGTAGTGGAGTACCTCAATACTGAAGTTAAGTTACAGTAAATGAGAAAATACATGTAGCCTGAAAGCCCTGCGGTGGAAACCTGGTGTTAAAGTATGTACTGTGTGTAATCAGTTAACAGTGTTTGAATGTGTTTTTTTCCTCTAAAAACGATGAACGAAATAATAAAATAGTCTCTTTATTTGACGTTGAACATAAAAACCGGGGCTCTGCCTCCTTCCTGGCCACTAGATACCTTACTGAAAAGGATTAAGCGATTAAGCGCCCCTCGCTGTGAGACTCAGTGTGAATCCTAAATATTGCAGCAGCTAAAATGCAGCAGTCGGGGTTCCCCTGCGGTAAAATCCCGTCGTCGGGAGATAAAGGAGAATCCATTTGGTTGCCCTTGATATGAAAACGTTTTGGGGACAGTCCCAGCCCCGGAAAGGCAGCGTGTTAAATGGAAAGTCACGGTACGGTGGTTCGCTTGGAAATATGCTCTCTCTCCCTCTCTCTCTCTCTCATTTTTTATTAATTTATTTATTTATTTTTATGCTCGCTTACGTCAGCGCGCAGATAAAGCGAGGGATTCCCCGCATGTTTTTCTCTATCGTGCGCCTGTTGTCTGTCACTGCTGCGGCATCTCTGCGGGTCTGACACGGTTCAGATGCCGGGATGTGAGAGGATCCCCGGTGCTGCGAGCCGAGGAGCCGCGTTAACACATTTATTACCGGAGACGCAACATTAGCGAGGGGCTTTTGTTGCGTTCAGGCGCTGTCGGAAACTGTAACGCCACCAGATAAAGTCGTGTCTGTTGCGTAGAAAGCGCTTGCTTCTTACATGTGTAGGGTTTTTAGATCATAATAGCATTGTTTATGGCGTAATAAGAGACAAAACTATCCGCAAAGGTTTTGATAATCTTAGCCAATCTTTTGACTGATGTATAAAAAGAAACCCTACCCATCTTCACGTGTTATTAGAATTGATCTCGCGTAATATTAAGTCCCTGGAATGAGCTGATTGAAGTACAAGCATGCCAAATACCTCTTTGTATTATTAGAAAAGGACAGTACCAATGTAAGGCCTTGATCTTTTTTCTTCTTCCCATTATTATCTCTACGTCGATGTTTTAAGTCTTATTTTATGTGCTAAGAAGTGTCTGTTCACTCTGGAATTTTGGCATTGTGTTTAATGTTGCCTTACATTTGAATTTTGTAAATAAAGTTAATAGAGCAGGTGACAGTGACATTTAAATCAAAGCATGAGAAGGCACGTTTTTCTGAGTCATTTCCTGATTCAAGATGGAAATTAGTGATATTCGTGAGAACAGCTTGTTTATTCAATTATGGAAAACTATACCATATACTATATATGTATATACTATACTATATATATATATGTGTGTGTGTGTGTGTGTGTGTGTGTGTTGTGTGCGTGAGTGCGTGTGTGTGCGTGTGTGTGTGTAAATATTAAAATTTGAGTCTCTATTCCAAAACTACATGCCCCTTTAATAAGTGTCTGTTAACTCAGGAACTTTTCCAAATGTAATCAATTGTTGCCTTACAGTCTGTAAATTTGAATTATGTCTGAAAAAGAAGGGGAAAAAAAAGCTATTGGTGCCCAGAGTTACGAGCTTTACAGCAGGTACGCGAAGGCGGCATAGATTCATCAAGAGGAATGTCAGCCTCGGGAAGTAACCCGGCCCCTGATTGGCCGCGCCGAGTCACGTGACCATTTCCCAAGCGGAGTTTCCACGACAGCTGGAAGCCGAGCGGCACGGGCGCATCGCTTCTTCGCTAAAATAATCGGAAAATAGCGCGACTTGTGCTCGTCTCAGCACCTCCAGATAATCCTGGTCTGGCATGGGCGACAAGAGGAGTCCCACAAGGTAACCACCGAGCCGCGGCGTCCGAGATATTCAAGGCTAGGAGAGGGGGAGCGGACATCGGGAAAAAAATGGGTTTCTCCACGGTCTCTCTCTCTCTCTCTCGCTCTCTCTCTCTGCGTGTGTGTGTGTGCGCGCGCGGGGTGTTAAAACCTCATCGCCAATTACAGTGTGGTCGGATCACAGTGCGCTCGCTAGATGATTTTCCCCCAAATCCTGGAGGCTTTACCCAGATGTTTGCTATCGATAGCCTTCGTGGATGCGAGCTTCAACTCACTCTTGCCTCCTCTCTCTCTCTCTCTCTCTCTCGCCCCCTCCTCCTCCTCCTTCTCCTCTCCTCCTCCGTCCCTCTCTCTCCTCGACCCCCTTTTTTCTCCTCCTCCTCCTTCATTTTTTAATGTTCTTTTCTTCTCTCTCTTTCTCTTTTTTTTGGTATTGTTTTAAAGGCCGAAGCGTCAACCGAAGCCCTCCTCCGACGAGGGGTTTTGGGACTGCAGCGTGTGCACGTACAAGAACACGGCAGAAGCTTTCAAGTGCATGATGTGTGATGTCAGGAAGGGGACATCAACAAGGTAAGGCCGTGGATGTGTGTGTTACCTTGTGCAAAGGAGGGTGGGTTGTGTGTATGGGAGGGGGTG